>NC_046666.1:111885871-111902939 GCF_010883055.1 Belonocnema kinseyi | reverse complement strand
GACAGATTCCTATGGATGAACTCCACTGGGAAGTCGTGAAAAACGATTTCGGTCATGTTTTATTATATTTCAGACATGTAGAAGCAACACAAAGTCATTATCTGCCAATGTTCCTCAATAGGAAGACATAACCAACTATTAGTCTTATATTTAGGGAAGAACGGATAGAAGAAATTTGTACGCTGCGTGGTTCCAACTGAAGAAGAAAAGATCTAGAAATGACCCTCAAATAGACCCAAATAACATCACGGTTTCAGATGTTCCTGTATTGTCAAGGGGTTTTCAGAAGAAAATCAAACATCCGGATCTAATGCCACGCCTTATGTTCCGTGGCATTACGTATATGTTGCCTACAAAACCAGGCGCTCAAAATCCACCTGAGTTTCGACCGATAGCCTGTATTCTGTCAAAAACGCTGTTGCTACGACTTAAGCTAGTAAACATCAGAGGGCCTTGCACAAGGCATACATTGACTACAATCAAGCCTTTTCATCCGTACCGCTTGACTATTTCCTTGAAGTTTTAAACAAAATTTTATCTTCCCGTATATCATTGACTTCCAAGTCGTCCAATTATTTTGTGGGATATACGAATCAAGTATTTTGATCGTAGTAAATCAAAGATAACTAGATTAATACGCATTACGAGGGGTATATTTCAAGGATACTTATTTAGTGCACTAGGATCCCTTAAGTTTTAAACCCATTGAGCAAACCACTAAAAAGCATATCTCATGGATTCAGAATGCATAATAATGAGGATGGTCAGGTCGATTTCTCTAAAGGTTTAATTTTCTCTGATCAGGCAATTGGTTCCGAACATTTGCATCGGCCCCACTCCTGACAGGGTATTAAATCTGAAGGTAAATATTTTATTAGAGGCTCTAACTATAAATGAATTTTGAATGTTTTCTAATGATAAAAACGAAGACTGATTTGATTCTGACTGTCCAGCACATAATTTTTTTTAATTTAATTTTTTTACTTTTTTAAGCTTAATGAAAACACAGTTAAATTAGTGAATCGTTTTGACTTGATTTTATGACATTCTACAATCGAGGATTCCTTTTTAGAATTATCTTCCGAATGACAACGAGTTGGCAATCCTACTCAGATTTCTTAAAATCGTAAAACACTGACAGATAAAAATTTTATCATTATCACAGATTTAATTAAAGTTGAAGTATTCGACATCATTTTTAAACTTTATGCAGTAGGTTCTTAATCTCTCGAATTAAAACGGGTTGAATAAGAACTTTATCGATTTTCCTCAAAATTGATACTTTCAATTCTAAAGATACGTCAAAACACTTGAACAATTTAAAATAATTTATAATTCTATTCTTTTTCACATTTAATAATTTTTTTTCAAGGATATTATTCCATTGCTAAATCCTGGAAATTCATTGCTGGAAAGAAGAATACATTTGAAACCTAAGGAATGCTATCTGTTTTTCTCGAACGAGTACCGAGCTCGGTTACATGTTCCCGCAAAGCAGCTTCTCTTAGCAGTGCTGAGTGATGATTGCGCTTCCTCAATCAGTTCTCGTATCGTGTAGGTTTCTCCATTCATCAGACCCATTCATCCCCTGTCTTTTTCATTAATGAATGCGTACACAATTATCGGTTTTCCTTCAATTCGATCCCGTTTCACGTAATAGCTACATTCTTTAGATACATATAATTCTTTCGGTTATGAATTCATGAGAGATCATTCAGTAACGTAATATAAATATTGGTCTCCCATTCTGAATGGATAATTCTATTTTTAATCTAACAAATATTCAGAACTATTTCAAGCTGTACGCTAGTTCGACCAGAAACTGCAGAAGTGTTCGATGTCACGAAGAAGTTTTCCAATGATATTCACATGGATTTTGGACTAGATAAATGCAGAACAGTGTATTTAACCATAGGTGAATTAGGGACCAAAGAGCTGAAGAACAAATATGATCAGTATATGATCAGTATATGATAGTTACGAAAAGCCTAACGAATGTCCTCATCAACAGACTCAGATTGATTAAAAAGAGTTCTTTTAATTCGGCAAACAAAATTAGGTCTACTAAGACCCATGGTATCCTTGTCATTACGTACTCCTTCGGCCTCCTCATGTGGTCTCACATTGACATTGAAAGGTTAAACAGAACCGTCCGGATAAAAATAACGAAGAACCGAATGAACCACAGAAATTCTGCTGTTTGGGTGAGTCTACCACGGCATAGGGGTGTAGGGGCATTTTAGATGTTAAGAAAGTGCGTAAGTCACAAATTATGCAGTGACGAGAATATTTTAACATCAGGCGAGATGTTGCGCTACATGAATGCTACATGAATGCTACATGAACATAAATTAGATAAGGAGGAGCCCAATATTTGGCTAAAACGTGCGTCCTGTATCCAGAAACAGAAGGACTTATCACTGCGATTCACGAAGTAGTTGTCAGCGCCAGAAGTTATCGCAAACTCGTGTTACATTAAGAAGTAGTTGACCAGTGCCGATTATCTGGAGATACCAAAAAATCCATCAAGCACATTATTGATAGTTGTCACGTGATAGTTTAAATAGAATATATTCAGACAAAATGAGGTGGCGGGCATTCCACATAAACAGCTTGCCCTAAACCTAGGACTCTTAACAGAATGGATGTCCTTATGTAGATACATTACAATTCCCGTTTCATAAAACAAAGAATACATGTCATATTGGGATATCACGGTCTAGCCGCATTACTACATCCAAGCCAATCGACATAAAATCGGTATGCGAAAAAAAAGGTGGAACAATTTACATCAGCGACAATGTTTTTCCGCTTACTCAAAATTTTCTGTATTCTATACCAAAAAGATCCATAAGAAATGTGCACGCAAGATGCACTGAACATCTTGAAAATTTAGGAGTCAGTAGGGTACTGGTAGCAGCTCTGAAGGCGGTTTTACTAAAAAACTCTTTCATTGAAAAAATCTTTTTCTGCCATCAGGAAGCAAGCTACTAAAAACGCTCGCGGCCGCCGTTTAAGTATATCAGTTGTAAAAAACGAACTCCAGATTACACTCTGCTGCTAATTTTGTGCTTACAAAATTATCGCAAAAGATTTCAAGAATCGTATTCAACCACCTTATAACATCCGCATCACATCAGTAATTTGACTTAGTCTGTGCTATGATAAAAAACCTGGTTCACCCTAGAAGAAGTTTAAAAAAAAAATTAAAAGGGCATACAGACAAAGAGCCTCGGTGGCTCACGTAGTTAGATGCTCGAACATCACGTTATATGTCCGGAGTTCGATCCCTGAGTCGATTAGTTCTTAAAATTTTTGTATGTACTTCAATGAATTCTGGTGGTTTGGTTCCCACCTTAAGCTGTATGTCCCATCATAATGCATTTGACTGCAACCCAGTTTGTAGATGATGTAGTAAAGAGCCAGACTTTGTCTAATGTGTTAAATTAGGCACACTAATCTTATCATATCACTTGACTGTTGTCACCTCTAACGTTTTTAAGCATAACAGCTTCAAAGGAAAACATCAAACTACACCATTCTCCTAATTTTGTATCTAAAACATCATCGCAAAAGATATAAAACATCCTAATAAATTAACTTATAACACCCTGATCTCATCGGCCACTCGAATTAGCCTCTGGCTATGATAAAAAATCGGGTTCCCCGAGAATAAGTTTAAAATAATTATAATTCAGCGGAAGCCTAAATTTTTCGGATAATTTGGCGGCCCAAATAGCTATCCAAACTTTTTGGCTCACAGGATAATATATTCAGGTTAGAGGGTCCTGTATGCACCTCCAGGAAATGAAGGAGCTTGTTAAGTAGCTTACGGTTCGTGTTATGGAATTCCTTCTGTTATTCAACCCAAGCCATATGCAGATTGCATTTATACCTAATCGAATCCTAGGTAATACACCTGTCTATCAACAGGTTCTCCCTGCAACCCTTAGTCCAATCTTGCTTCCACTTATCACTGCAGGATAGGTTGTTCTCCATTTAGGAAATTATTAAATATACGGGCTAGATATTCGTACATAGAGGTCATTTTATGTGGCCCTGGCGATAAAAAGTTCTTAGTTATAGAAATAACTTTCTTCACTTCTTCAGCAGTAATTAGTGGACACTCCTTCACTGGACATTGTAACCATTGCCTTATCGTAAACTACACAATTCAAATTCCAGAGATTAACATCTTAAGGGAGCAAATCGGGGAGAACAGTATTATCTTTAGCTACTTTGCCTATCCTGAGAAAGATATTTTGGTCGATTTTTGATCTCCTAGTACTCATGTTGGCATTATCGGCTATATACAAAAGTGGTCTTGCTAGAACGGGTGGTATATTGGCTTAAAGATGTTGCTCTTCTTCTTGCTGATAAAGAGCTACATACCCCCCTTTGCGTAAGAATTATACGTGATGCCTCAAGTATTGAGACGTTTTATAAGTATATTCCGGTGCATATTGACACAAATTTCATGAAAACTCAGCATGTATCCTCTTCGCGCCAGTGAGTTTCGTTACCGGCTAGTGTAGGTGTATCTCTTAAATTGGTTCGACCATTTAAAACGTTGTAATCGAGATTGTCCTGGGAAATTGCGTAGTCGTCGCCTCGGTTCGGCCCTGTTGCCACTCAAAACTGAACCATGGCCTCCATCCGAAAAAGGCCTATTGTAGGTGGTACTGCGCGATACTGGTGACGTTAGTATATAATTTGTTGCATTGGAGAGTTAACCCAATGGAAAATGGCTGACTGCAAGAGAAGAAGCCATCGGATGATGAGGTCGCCATATCCCAATACTATCGATTGTCTGAGAAAAATAAGATACAGGCGAAAAATATTCTAGGCGTTCCTATACTGCTTTACATACTGTGTGCAGTACAATAGAACCTCAATGAGTTAAAGCATCTTGACCGAAGTAACCGCAAGATAATGGAAATTCATCGAAGACATTATCTTAGATACTCCATACCTCGTATATAACTCCCTCGAGATAAATGAGGTTGAGCTTTGCCGAACTTAGAGTGTCTTTATAGAAAAATGGTTCTAGCTGCAGCCTCTTGAGTTCTTAATAGCACAGGTTCTCTTATGTAACTCGTGCATCGACATAAAGTCGTCAATGCTCCAGTGCTTCCATACCACGCCTCAGATTCGACTGCAGAGGAGCTTGGTCTCCCACTTGATTCCATCTACATTACACATATTCTAGCATCACTAAAACCTTTGGTGCTCAAAAGTCATGTACATGAAGCAGAACATTCGCTTTTACCAAACGAATGTTCTAAAAAGCTCCTTTAAAGTAAATTCTACGGCATTATGCGTCGAGAAGAGCTGTACATGAATCCGTCCAAAATTTTTCTAAATTTTGCTGAATTGATATCAGAGGCTAAGGGATTTCTTGTTGCTTGTGAAGGCTGTGTTATAGATATCTTAGTTTGCCGCGAAAGTATAATGCATGTACCTGTAGGCAACAGCAACTGCCCGATGTGCAAACAGGAGCCAGATACACAGTTAAAGAGACAAAATGTGAATAAAAACGTGTTATAATTTTACGGAAGTAATACCGAGGAGGGAAATAAGGAGATGGTAAAGTCAAGAAAAAGCCCAGACGACAAGCCTATTCAGAAATAATCCTCAATTAGTTCTGAAGTCAGAGTGCAATATAATTTACGTCATTGAATTCGTCAATTATAGATAATAAATATAAGAAGAATTATATTTCTCCATCTTTAACTAATTTTGACTTCGTACAGGTATTCACAAAGAATCTTTAATAAGCTTCAAAAGTTTTTCGAAATTGAACATTTTACGACCGCTTGAAGTAATTCATGAAGAAACTCAAATGAATAAATCACGAACTTTCGGCGAATCCTTTTCTAACTTAATTTTCATAACAAACGAATAAAGAAAAAATTAATGTCAATTTTTTAAAGTATTTAATCAAGGATTCCAAAAATATTTAAATGGAACTTTGTAACAGAATTATCAAAGTATTACTATTTCGATCTTTTTAACATTGTATATGCGAATTCGTATTATTTCTTTGAAACCCCTAAGCAACGCTCTAAGAATTGACTTTTAATACGTCACGATCAAGCGATTTAAATATCATACAATATTAAAAGAATTGAGAACAAAAATCTTTTCAGAAGTGGAGTATTATTTCAAACAGGTAAAAAATGAAAAAGTGACATGATGCTTTTGATTTTAGAATTTGAATGATCCGCTTAATTTGCGTCAGTTATTAAATTGTGCGGTGTTATATCAACTCTATTTAATTTCACCGAGGGGCTATTCACTGAGTTAATATGAGTGCAAGAATACCGGGATTTCAAAGAGTGTGCGATCTTAACTCAAAATGAATTCAGAGTTGCGCTGAGTTGAGCTGAGTTCCACCTGAGTAGAGCGGAACGAGTCAGACTGCGTCAGAGTTAGCGAGAATGGAAAGAATACGGTAAGAGTGGAGAAAGTACGCCGAAAATTATGAATTCAGAGAATACGTGAAGATCGGAAAGAGTTCAGAATGAGTTGAACGAATACTAGAAGAGTTTTTAAATGATTTTTCGGTAAATTCGGAGAAAGATCTTAGTATGTTCAAATTTCGGTTAACCGTATCTAATCTGTGAACAATAAATAAGGTCGTGCGGCTAACAAGCGACCGACTGCTGTGCTCCGCAACGGGACTCCATTAGCTGAATGAGCTCTGAGTTCTCCAGAGTACGATTGAATCTCGCTGACCCCCTCGAATTTTACTGTACTTTCGTCAGCGAAATATTAGAAACGACCCACAGATAACTTTTGTCTCTCACGTTGATTAGGGGTCCTGTACATAGGCCGATTTTCGTGCAGAAACTTTACTTTGCTTTATTTTTATCATGGATTCTTTAACATCGCATTTGCAAGATGGAAAAACTTTATAAAATCAATATTTTCGCATTTTCATTGAAAATGAAGTTTTTCATGAAAAATTTTTTTCCACTGAATTGTTTTATAAAAATTAAAGCCGAGTATCAAGATAATAAACAAGCAAGAGTATTAAATTTTAAGTCTTTCAGGTTTTTATGATAGTAGTTCGATGTTTTTAGGTGGCATTCTGACGAATGCACGTTTAAATTTAATAACTGATCGGACTTTTTCTTGTATTGATAAGAGATCGAATCATTGCTTAGAGATTTTAAGTAATTTTGAAAAATTTTTCATGAACTTCAGTAGAATTTTAATGAGTTTTAAGATTTCAAAGTAATTTTAAAATATAAATAATGTTCTTGAATTATTTAAAGTCTGTTAAATCTCTTGAAATCTTCAGAAATTTTTGGAATCCTTTAAAATCGATTAAATTTTGAAAAATATATATTGATTTTTCTAAAATCTTTTAAAATATCTTGAAATATTTTTGAATTAAGTTTGAATCTTGTTTAATTACATAAAATAATAAATAGTAAATTGCAATTTATCTAAAATCTTAGTACATATCGATGGTCCGTAAGAAGGCTAGCACCGTTTAAAAAGATATACGAAGTTTAGCACGGCTCTAGCCGGCTAACGAAAACTAGCACCGTTCATAAAGCCCAGCGAAAAATAGCAGTACTCGCCGATGGCTAAGGAAAAGAAGCACAGCTCGCCAAGGAGTAACGAAGCGTAGCACATCTCGCCTAACGCTAACGAAAAGTAACACCACTCGGCGAGCGATTACAAAGCCTAGCACAACTAATACATCGCTGACGAAGAGTAGCATTACTTAAACAGCTTTCGCGAAACTTAGCATAACTTACAATGGGTAAAATGAGTATAAGAACATTTTTTATGGTGTCAAAAGTTGTAAAAGGGTTGAACAGGTGTTTGGGGGTTTATTTTACGAGTTGTTTATCTCTAAATTAATGTAATCTAAATTTTGTAAAAAAAATATATATCTTCAAGATGTATTTCAGAAACTAAATTTAAATTCAAATTTAATTTTGATGCAAAAAAAGCTCAAATAATACTATAGCATTTTTAAATAAAATGCTTTTAATGTTTTGTTATTCAATTTTTTGTAGAATGGGTCACACAAATTTTCAGGCGGCCCTGCACAGCTGTAGGTTATATTTCGGATTTCTGTTTTCATAATTCAAACTAGGTTAGCCGCGAGGCTTTAGGCGTTAGGAATGCGAAACATATAGGGTTCGAACCCGCGACAAATAAAAAGTTTCATTGCTTGCGATTATAAATAGTGTAGGGATTGTGTAGTAGTAAATAAGTGTGTACTTGAACATGTGAACAAATATTAAAGTGTAAAGTAATAATATAATAATAAACAGATTAATTTTTGTTTTTGCGATAAATTAGTTTCGAGACTTCTTTGATGTTAAAACTGAATTGAAAAATAATGCTATTAGCATCGCGTTAACACACATAAGAAGACTGTTGCTATTCATTATGTATTTAATTTTATTACATACTATATTCATGTATTGGTCACAGAAAGCAGTAAATGAATTGGAAAAGAATTCTTCACGAATAGGCTCAAACTTGAAAGATTTTTTATTTTGAATGAATTGTAAAGCCAGAAATAATAGTTTCTTTATGTCGCTACAGTTCTTGATTTGTTTGCCCAAATTATTTTACAATTCCTTTCAAATTAATTTTCGCGGTCATATACGATTATAACATGAATTGAGAAAGAATTCTGTATGAACCAAAACTGAATTTTTCTACGTATTCGTGTTCGTAAATTGGAATGCGTGTCTCATTAATAAAGAATTCGGTTTGCCTTCTGGGAAGGTTTTCTCGCAGAGGATTAATGAGCCGGTAGCTCTGAAGTTGGTACAAAAAAGGGTATTGATGATGGCTGGAGAACTTCCTTGGTGTTATAACACATGTAAATCACGGCTAGTGACTAGAAAAGATTGACCGCAAGGTACGCCGTTGCGCAGGATTTTGGGGCCTCTGAGACGATTTAGTCTAATCTGGGGTGTAGCATGACAACCCTTTCGAGCAGGACCATACCGAGTTCTATTTAATGTTAAAAATTCAGTAAATGTGTCTCTCTGACTATGAAGCTGTAAAGGGTTTGCTAAATTTAAACTGTTTTTCGTTGTTAAATAGGTTACAATGTATGTGAATAAATCCAAGTGTTAATCTTTCGCAAAGCTGACATTGTAGTTATTTAGAAATATCCCTTGTTTTGTGTTTGAAGTTCGTGTTCTTTCGTTATTTTTTATTTACTTTTTTTCTTCTGAGCCTACTCTATGGTTATCTTCTTCCTGAAACAAATATAAAAAGAAAAACAAAAAACGCACCTGTATAGTCAATTGTTGTGGATGTTTATTATTTTTGTATTCGATTGTCATTTGAGTTTATTTTTGTTTAAGTTGAGCTACTGTTATTTTATTACATTATGAAAATTGTGGATCAGATTTAAGCCGTGTTATTCACTTCATTAACAGATAGTCAGAGTAAGTTTGTTTCCTGTTATAGAATTTTAAGGTCTGCGTTCCACTTTATGTACTTCTTGTCTAAGGTTTAAAATATTTTTGGTAATTTTTATTATTTTCCCACCTTTTTCTTTCTTCTTTAGGAATATACTTAATACTCCCTACTGAAAATTCCTATATAAGTTCCTATATAGAATCTTATATCGAAACTTACATAGGAACCTACATAAGATCCTGCATAGGATCCTAAATGATTCACCTATGAAAGCCACGTATAGGAAATGACATAGCATCCTATATAGGTGCCTGTATGGGTCCCTCCCTAATAATGTACCTAATGGTTACTAATTAATGGTACCTAAAAAAATGTTACCTCATGATACCTAATAGTACGTATGTCTTTATGTGCTCCTGGAGTACCAAAAAACTTCTGCGCAGCCGTAGTTGACATATAATACTACTGTGCATCTGGTTTTGGCACCATACAGAAACATTCACAGCATCCTATATCGGATCCTATTAAGGAACCCATATAGGATTATTTATAGGATCCTATGTCATTTATTATAGGTGACACCTATAGGTGAAACGTATACGTTCCTATGCAGGTTCTAAATAGGTTTCTATATAGGTACCTATATAGGAATTTTCAATAGGTTTAATACTCCTGTTTTATCTTAAGAGTCGAACTGCTCTTATCTATTAAGTTATTTATTAGCGTCATTTTAAAGTAGTTGTTTTCAGAGCATTAGTTCCATTTATTTTATAGTTCATTTGTGCCGTTACAGCTATTGATCCAATGCTATTTTCGGCCTTGTTTAAGTTTAAATATTCTGACTTAAATTTATTAATCAGTTCCATGCTTATGTTCCATTATTTAAATTTACGTTTTCGAAATTTAAAATCGTTTATATTTCATTCTCCAAGGCTTCTCCCTTTTAGGTTTTTTAATTCATATATAGTTGGAGAAACCTTTTTGGTGGTAAGTGACAGGTGGTAAGAAGATTTTACGGAGCTTGTGTGGAAGGTGTTAAGGGAGTGTGAAGGTAAAGTACTAGGGGATGAATGGGGTTCCGAGGGGTGAATTGATGCGTTAAAAATTAACTTTTGTAGTAGCTGACAAGTGTGATTTGGCTAAATAGGGACAGTGTGGTTAGATTTTCAAGGGATCGGGGTAGTTTATGGTCAGGCGTTTGGGCCTTCTAGGGGGTCCAAGGTAGTTCTCGTTGTGCTGGGGAATGCTTGAGCAGAGAAAAGGATGTCTGCACGTGCTGTGAGGGGAAAATAGAGCAAATAAAGAGAAAATTTGGGGTGGTAAGCAGCAAAAGTCTTGAGAGACATCTGTAGGTTGCAGAAGGTACCGTATTTCCTATTTTAAATTCTACCGGTCTATTTCTTAAATGTTAACTGTTGGCTTGTCTTTCGTTTGTTATGCCTAAACTTTGTTGAGCCTCTTTTTGTATCATTTGGAAATTTCTTCATCTATTCGTGGTTCTAACTTGCGGAAGAAATTTAAAATCGCCGGGGTAAATTGCTTTGACGAGTTTTCACTATTATTTATGGCGAACTGCAAGTAGTTTATGTGTTCGTTCAAGGTGGAATGGTTATTATTTAAGTATGTTTTGATAATTTTTTAATTGTTCTATTATAACGCTCTATCGGGTTTGTCTAAAGGTAATTTAGCGGTTTCGTGTGTGTTATCCCGAAATTTTCTGTTAAATATCTTAGAGTTTTGTTGACCAATTCCATGGGATTGTTGGTCTGGAGAATCCTTTGTGTTTTCCACCCTATTAAAAATTCTTAGTAGGATATTAATAGAAATAGTTTAAAAATATATAGGATGCTGATAGGTTTTTATATGGCCTCAAAAGGTTCCTAGGACCCTTTTTATTTTAATTCTATTTTTATTCAAATGTATTTGCACTTTATTGGATATTAAGACTAAAGTTAACTCAGGAACATTTGGCTACTAGGCTCTATTAGGCACTGATGTGCTTTTAAAACTAGACTAGGAATATTAAAAAGTACAAATTGCTTCTCTATGCGGCCGTATCAGGCATTTCATGGTGAAGTGGAATTTAATTTATCGAACTCTAATTCGAAGTTCTGCATTGAAATTAATAATGAAACTCAAAATAATGCTTTCAAAATGGGTCTACGACGCACCTATTGGGTTCTGCTTTCTCTCGAATGGCACGACTACAAAATTGTTTCTCTAAGTCTTTCTGTTACGAATTTGCATGGGAACTTGATTCAAACCAATTTGATTAAAATTCAAAATAATGCTATAAAAGTGGCTCTAGGATGCACTTATTATGTTCTCCTTTCTCGAGAATGGCACAAGCACCATAGTGCTTTTCTAGGAGGTTCTGATACGAATTTGCATGGAACCTTGGATTTAAGGAATAACTTTTTTTCGTTGAGATATTAGATCGAATACAAAATACTTTAGATCCTTATAAGATCAACATTAGAAATCCCTACGCTTCAAATAGATTACAATTAGAAACCGAATATAAAACCCGTTTATTTGACACTCTGGACCAATATAAAATGCGTTGCATGCGCTGAATACACAGTACATAATGTGCTAATTGAATCCACTTTGCAAGAAACTACGAACTAGAAACACTTTAGTTAGAAACAAAATAGAAACACCAATTAATATCCATTTAGGACAACAAGTAATGCATTGTGGGTTGTAACAGCACTGTTACGTGAGAAGATTGTCTGGATACAACCCTGTCCGACAGGGTCGATGAACCGCGCCCGAGAGGATCTGGAGAAATCAGATGTGTACCATGGCCTCAAGGATTTGACCGCCGATAGCTGTTTTAGTCTTAGTTCGTTCGACCTAGTGATAACCAATCTCTGTAAAATCTTGAGTGTCCAAGGATTTTCGATCCTGTCTCGTTCAAATTCCACACGGCCAGTATCCACATCTACAATCGATTGTGGCCTTGTGAATTCCTGCACTAGCCCCGATTAAGCCACTTGGTCGGCACGACTCGACAACCAATTTGCGTAAGTCGCCATAAATTTCTAGATTAAATACAGTTTCATGACTCATGACGTTATTGAGTTGTCTGCAAACCACACTTCAAAAAATCTCTAAAATAAGGGTTAATGTAAAAACGAAATATAAATAAAATAGGACATAAACGATCAATATTAAAAGCATCAAAAGTAAAGCGTAATTTCGAGGGAACCAAGCCTTTCAAAAATAGGAAAAAATTTGAAATTCAGGGAAAAACCTCCATTTTCAAAATAAAAGTTAAAAACCACAATCGAAAAGAAAGGATGAAACCTGAAAATAATTTGCAATGAATTTTATCTTTCATCAAATAATTTTATCGTGACACAAAGGAAAACGTGCGAAAGCTTTGAGGATTCCATACTTGCAACCCATACCGTCGTAAGTCGCGGCAAGTACACGCGACGTATATCATTAACAAAGGGTCCTACGACAAAATTAAACATATTTTCGAACTCAGTGACAATTTGATATCGAATTAAAATTTAAATTCGAATACATTAAAATAAATTAAAATATTCTCATCAAAAATAAAATAAAATGTGGAAACTTGGTTTAGGAACCAGTTCGGGTTTATAGTGGGTAACCTTATTTTCCTTTTGGTAGGTTGCCTCATACTAAATTTTAGGTACATTGAACAATTAGTTTGCATATGCGCAAAGGTGAAAGTTGGGCTTACAGTTCGGGCCAAGGCTTGGTTCTCAAATAGCAGAAGAAAGCTTGAGTATAGGAATTCTCGTAGCGCGACGCGAGCTACCATAACGAAACTAGAGGGTGAACCTCCTGGAGTGTAATAACAAAATTTCGTTCAAATAAATAAAAAATCTTAACTTCTTATTATATTCCTGCTTTATTTCGAAGGCATTTTTATTCAAAGTGACTTAAAAATTACTAACTTATTTAAAAATATGATTGATCTCAAAAACCTGTATCGTCTAGTATAAGAAAGAAGTTTTCACAAATTGGAAAAAATTTAATGATTTGTTCAAATCGCAGAAAACGATTCATATGCAAAGTAACCTCGAACTAAAGTTAACCCAACTGAGAAGCATGAAGCACAAATAGATGCTCATGATGAAGGAAAAGTAGAAAAAGTGGACAATGATCCAGACTTTTCATTATCCCCAAATCACAACAACGAATGTAAGGATGGTTATCACGCAGCATGCGTTGAAGTTCTGACTCGAATAAAAGAAAAGTTTGCGGAGACTACTGAACCCTCAGAAAGATTTTTTCTTTTAAGTCTGGCACCTAAATCATAGGGCCGCAGGAAATTAATGAAGGAACTTAATACATCTGAACGACAAACTAAAAAAGCCAAGAAACTTGTGGCTCAAAGAGGAATCTTGACATCACCCGACCAAAAATTGGGGAAAATTGCATCTGGCACGCATTTCATTTGTATTTGTGTCCATCACGAAAATGTTAACTTAATGTTGCATTTAATAGGTATAGAATAATTGACTAAAAATTGTCGCATCCTTTTCTTTCTATTCTGTAACAAATTTTTTAAGCTCAAATCCCATACATTTAATGCAAAACAACAATCACTGTTTATGAAAGAGCTTAAAAATAAGCTGCAAGAGGGTGAGTTCTTAATTCAATTTGATTTTGCGGAGAAATTCGCTTTCGTTGTGCAAAATGCTATCCAATCCCAACATTGGAATGATAATCAGACAATCATATTTACTGTAGTTATTTACTATTTTAGAAATAGCAAGCAAAAGTATTTAAGTATGGCCCTATTATCTGACAATTTGAGCCATCATACTGTTGCTGTATACAACTATCAGACTCTAATCATTAAGCACTTGAAGGAAAATTTTTCACCGACAATTTTTTTTTACTTCAATGATAGAGCAGGGCAGCATTGTCAAAGCAAGTAAGGTAAGTGTGCCAGTTATCGGACGCTTAAGGCGAATTTTAGATTTCAAATGCTTAAAAAACTATATTAAACGTATTTAAAGCTTAAGAAATGGGTTTCATCGAATTAAGCGTACCTTTAGAAATTTAAATTACTTATTACTTGTGACATATCCTATTAGAATGAATATTATAAGAAGTTTGAAGTTATAAATACGAGAATGGATGGGTTATCGGCCAGTCAGAAATCTGGCTGCTCCAGTTATCGGCACTTCGATGTGTGAGTGATCGGCAATAGCGTTTAGGAAGAAACATTTTTGCTGAAAACGAAAAACACAACAGCTTACTATATGTAAAATACTGCCAAATCATTGCTAAAAGAACTGTATTTTCTATGCATTTTTCCGAATAACCAAAAAGAAAAAAGTTAAACTATTTTCAAAAGTGAAAAAGCCTACTGAAAAAAGTTGGTGGCGTCTTAATGATAAAGTATTGTTTAAGTAGTAATTCAGAAGTCACATTGAGCTTCACTCTAGCGCTTAATAGTAGCGTGTGGCGCGCAATACCTTTTTATTGGATAACGAAAATCTACTCTTAATCAGCGCATCAATCCAAAAAGACAAAATGAAACAAATAAATAACGAAACATTGGAATTCGACTCCTTCTTAGAAAACAGTACAGGGTTTATTTTAAATACCGATGAACTTTTAGAAAGTATATAGTTTAAAGAATTCAGGAACCAAAAAAAGGAAATATTCATTAATGAAAGGGAAACCGACAAACTATTTAGGGATTGAACAAGACCCGCCAGCAAATAGCTTCTTTGAACACAGAAAGAAAATAATAGAACGAAATATTAGAAAAAATGGAAGCGAACAATCTCGTAATAGGCAATTTGTCCAATTTGATTTAGGGGAACATTTACAAGAACCTCGCCAAACTTCCTACAATAATACTGAAAATCGTAGCTGAATAACACAGAATAATTCAAAATTACGAGATATTGACGACGATGAACCCTTAGAGGACAGGAACAATGCAAATCAAAACAAAACACTTAGACTTTCGACAATAAATAACAGGTCAAACAGAAGTTTACGAATACATGCTAATAACTCATACTCAGATTATGAATTCGATAATTACCCAAATAATCAAACAATCCCAGCTACTTATTTTCCATTCGGAATTATCCAAACCCCCGTGCAGATAATGACTAATTGCCCCATCAAATAAAAGAATAACAAAGAAGACAAACGTGTACATTTCCTAACAGAACTTAAACAACTTAAAATATCAACCATTTTTCCAATCTAACTTCAGACCTAGATTTCCACCTGGTTTCTAATCTAGATTTCAGTCAAATTTCCAACCTAGATTAAAACAATAGACCAAGATACCCACTCAATCCTTACAACTAAATGTTAACACAATTTAACCAAATGTTAAATGTTGTAATTGTGAAATAGCGGGCCATTTTAAAAGAGAGTGTCCATATTACGCGTACAACCAGGGAAACTGAAAGGGTGGGCATTAGAAGCAAAGATATTAAAACCTAATACCGGAACGCCAGAATTCTTAAACTCTGATAGAGACGAAATAACGGTTTCGTTCTTCTTCAACACAGCTTCTACGATTCTAAACTACCAGCAGTATATTCCATTTTATTTTATCTCATTTCATTTCTACTTTACAACTCTGTATGCATTCTATCATACATTCAACTTTCATTGGTCAGTTCTTGTAATTATATATTTTATTATGTATATTCTGTTTCTAAAAGGGGTTATTAGCCCTAAGGACTTTCTGAAATAAATACAAAATCCAGTTCAGGGTCACGACCCCATAAAATAACGATATTACCACGTGAGCCCAAAAACCTCAGAAATAATTTATCAAACAGTTTATAAATTATCAGAACAAGATATAATAGAACCCGCTTGTTCGGACTGGTCGAACCCTATTGTTATGATAAAAAAAAACCACGTTGAAGATTATAGATTCTGTTGCGATTTCAGAAAGATTAATTATATTACAAAAAATACGTCTACCCAATCCCGCTCATGACAGAAATATTCGACACTCTAAGGTCAGAAAAATTTATTTCAAAAGTCTATTTAAAGTAAGCCTCTTTGCAAATTCCGCCCGAACAAAGTTCAAAACCAATTACAGTATTCACAGTACCTGAAAGGGGGCATGTATCCATTTAAAGGGATGCCATTTGGTATAACCAAAGCTCCGACCACTTTCTAGAGACTGATGGATAAAATTATTACTCCAGACTTAAAGTCAAAAGTTTTTTTGCTTTTTAGATGACATTGTTGTGGTAACTCAAAATGGCAATGGCCATTTAAAATACTTGAACATTGTACTAGATTAAATAAATTATGGAAATTTATCGATCAGCCCCGACAAATATGAATTCGGCTGCTCAGAGATAAAATATTTAGGTTTTAAAGTGAACGAGAAAGGACTTCAAATAGATGACGAAAAAACTCAACCAATATTAGAATACCCTAAACCTAAACCAATAAAAAACTATCGGATTGGTGATTAGAACAGGGCGAGGCATTCCAAAGAATTAAAGACTTTTTAACGTCAGCGCAAATTTTGACATGTCCAGATTTCACACAATCCTTTTATTCGAAACTAACGCAATTTTTGTACTAAATAACCAATATTAAACTTGAGAGACGCCTGCGGCATTAAAAAAATAATATAATTATAAACATGAAGTTATAAATGAACAAATGGCTG
>NC_046666.1:111871841-111885771 GCF_010883055.1 Belonocnema kinseyi | reverse complement strand
GTTATCTCAAGTGTCATTAAAAGTAGAAAGCTTCGTTCTCTTTTCTTCTTTTTATCGGTGTTTGGTATTTTGTATAACAACATATTATATTATTATCCGAAATATTGAAGCAATTTTATATCAAACTGCGTTATACATCAATTTAACCACAAACTATTTTTTAAGTCAATTTCTATAATATAATTATTATATCGCTAACATATACCAGAATGATATTCTTTAAGCTTATAAAAAATCCCATAAACAAATTTAAACTCAATACACAATATCAACAAACATCTTAATGAAGTTAGCACAAGTAACGCCATCTCTAAATATCTCAAAGGAGTGCTTTTATTTATCTACAGCGAGAGAATATTACGAACGTAAAATCCATTAACCACACCCCTACTCGCTCTCTGATTCGCGGGCCGTTTTCACAGAGCGCGACTCTCATTAGCGGGCGCTTTGTCGTTTGGGCCTTTTGTCACTGACCCTATTACCAGACTCAAACCTTTGGAAACTAGTTTTACCCCAAAGCTTGAGACGTCAAGTTTGACGGGAAACCCACGAAGAAACCCAGACAGGACCTTTAGGCTCAGAAAAAGTTTACGAAAAACATTCCGAACATTACTTCTGGCCAGGCTTATATTAGGACGTGCTCAAATACGCAAAAAATTGCCATACTTGTCAAAGAGTAAAACCAGGTAACCAAAGTAAGATAGGATTCATGAAAAAAAGGTAATCGAAGAACCATGGACCATAGTAGCAGCTGATATCATAAGTCAGCTACCAAGTTCTAAAAAGAGAAAAAATCAATTCATTTGAGTGTTCGTAGACCTTTTTACAAAATGAGTCCAAATAATACGAATCCAAAAATCTAACATGCCTACAATAGATTCCGAATTTCACAAACGTGTCATTTCGCGTTGGGGAACACCTAGGATTCTCCACACCGATATTGGCACGGACTTTGTTGGATTTTAAATTCAAATGAGCGACACGTGCCTGAATGTAATTACGTATCGACTATCGACGATTATATTCTGTCTCTACGATATTTAGTACTCAGTTGTCGTGGTTTATTTTATAACGACGTATCCATTTTCATGATATTAATATATCTTATCTTTTGACCAAACTTATTGTGACCCTAATTAAATAATCTAAAAACCAATAGGTTATGGGCATAGAACTCTTCCACTGGGTTGCGAATACCATAGTGTCATAGAAAATTTTGTTTAAAAAAGGATTTTCTGTGATAGGTTACGACAAAGGCAAAACAAGCAAAATATATCCTAAAATTTTGTTGTCGAGGAAAAAGCATCTTTCGCCTGTGCATTCAGTGCTGAGTCCACGACAGGTAAATCTTGGTGTATTGATAGTGGCGCGACTTCACACATGTGCCACGATTAAAAACTACTTTTCAGAATTAAAACAAGTTAAATCGCAAAAGTTAAGACTAGCTCTCGACAAAACAACTGATATTCAAAGGGAAGGTAAAATTCATCTTTGCGTATTGGATTCCTCAGAGAAAAGAAAACAAATACCAAGTCTAATCGATCGGATAATTGGAACCAATTGATGGTAGTGGTAGATGCTAAATCAACACAAAAGAAAAAAGATAATTCCACAGCTGCGACTTCACAAAAGGAGTTAAGCAAATTAGAAAAATGGCACATGTGGTATGGACATCTTAATGAAATTGATTTTAAAAAACTCTATCATCAGAATATGGTGAAAGGACTATCATTTAAGTCAGAAGAAAAACTACCCACCTATGAAATTTGTATAATGGGAAAACAGACTGCAACATCTTTTCTAAAGTTTTCAGACTCAAAAAGTAAAAAGTTGTTGGTATTAATACACTCAGACATGCGTGGACCAATGAGAAGCCGATCTCTCGGCGGTGCTTCGTATTTTGTGACTTTTATTGATGATAAGTCAAACTGGGTAGAAGTTTATTTTTTTCAAAATAAAATTGAAGCTAAGGAAGCTTTTACCAAATTTAAAGCTTTTTCTGAGAATAAAACTGAAAATAGAATGAAAACTTTACGTACAGATAATGGTCTCGAGTATTTTGGACACGAGTTTACTACGGTGAGAACACACTGTTGCTTATACCCCTCAATAAAATGGAAAAGTTGCCTATATTCGCAACAGATGTCCAACAAAACAATTAAAAGCTCAAACTCCATACGAAATGCGGTTTGTTTGAAAGCCATCTATTCACCATCTGCGATCGTTTGTCTGTAAGGCGTATGCTTTAAACAAAAAACAAAGCAAGGGGAAGTTCGAATGTAGATCCAAGCCGTTCATCTTTGTAGGATATTCAACTGAAGCCAAGCCATATCGGCTTGGAATACTGAAGCTAGAAAAATAGTGACTAGTCGAGACGTCAAATTTCTTAAATCCTTTAACCAAAGTCAACTTCAACCAGAAATCGATCGCTCTTTAATAGACAAAAGAAATGACTGCATTTTTTATCCATTCTTCAAAAATAAAGAGAGCAACAGTAATATTGATCTGGATGATATAAACATTCAAAATGAAAGAAGTATCACGCCAAATACGAGTCAAAACAGTGAAGATGAAGATTCTCAAGATCAAACTATCAACAGCGACTTTCGTAATAACGATAGAAATCCCGAAGGAAAAATTGATGCAAAAATCCAACCACCAAGGGAGAATCAATTGGAATCGATTATTCACACTCCTTCGTCTAGAACAGGGCCAGGAAGACCAAAAATAATCAAGACTGGACAACGAGGAAGACCAAGAAAGTTATTCAACACATTAAGTATTAGAGACGTTGAAGAAGCTTCTTTAGTAAATAAAGTGTTCAAGAAGCTCTTGGTGGTCTTCATTCAGACGAATGACGTAAAGCTATAAAAGCAGAGTTTGATGCGCTTTCCCAGCTTGGTGCTTGGATTTTGACCAAATGCTCGACAAATAAAAAGGTGATTAGTTGCAAATGGTTTCTCAGGACGAAATACAATCCTGATTATAACGTTGAACGCCGCAAAGCACGTGCAGTAGCGAAAGGCTATAATCAGCAGCCTGGGACAGATTTACAAGTGACGTTTGCATCAGTTGCTCGACAAAGCTCAATACGAATGGTAATGGCTTTTTCAGTTGATTTAGGTCTAGAACTGTATCAACTTGATGTGGTAATGGCATACATTAACGGGACCTAGAAGAAGAAATTTATATGAAGCAGGCTGAAGGATTCGAACTTCAAGGCAGCAAGAACCTTGTCTACAAACTTAAGAGGTCAATTAATGATCTCAAGCAGTCCGGTCGCCAATGGTTTAAGAAGCTAGACGAAAGACTGCAATCACTTGGATTAAAACAATTAAGAGGAGATAAGTGTGTTTATATTCAAAAGACACAGAAATCTCTCCTCATCGTCGTGGTTTACGTGGATGATCTGATTATCGCAACAGATCGCACAGAAATCTTTGAAAAACTGAAAGAGGATCTATCTCGTAAATTCCAAATTAAAGATTTAGGAAAATTGCATTACTGCCTTGGAATTGAATTCGAACAGAATCTGGATACAAACTTGATTGTCCTATCGCAGAAAAAATACATCGAGGATGTGTTGCGAAAGTTTGGCATGCAAAATTCTAAGCCTGTTGTTACACCTTTAGATGCAAACGTTAAACTCTGCAAGGATATGCAAACGAAGATCGATAAAGAGGTAGAAGAAATGAGCAGAGTCCCATATCAATCCTTGATAGGCTCTCTTATGTTATCAGCAAAACGAGTTCTACGCTATCTAAAAGGAACCAGCAACAGTGGTTTGAACTTCAGAAGAACAGGTGATGAGCTTTTTGGTTATGTGGATGCAGATTGGGGTGTTGAACTAGATTATCGGAGATCATATGCAGGATATGTATTCAATCTTACTGATACTGCAATATTCTGGGAGGCAAGGAAACAAAGAACAGCTTCTCTCTCAAGCACGGAAGCAGAGTACATAGCTCTATCAGAGGTTGCAAAGAAAGCAGTCTATTTGAGATGTTTCTTAACTGAGGTCGGTCTAATACATTTAGATTCAAAGCCAACTAAAATATTCTGCGATAATCAAGGAACGCAGAAATTGATGAAAAATTCGGTGCAACATGCTCGCACTAAGCATATCGATATTCGCTATCATTATATTCGCGAAATATTCGAGAGGACACATTGACGTTGAATATGTTCCAGCATCAGGGATGGCTGCAGACGTTCTCACGAAAGCACTTTTTGGGCCCAATCATCGAAAGTGTCTTGGAGGACCTGGTGTGTCTATTTTAACCGATTAGCCCCCTGTTGAGAGGGGGTGTTGGATTTTAAATTCAAATGAGCAACACGAGCCTGAATGTAATTACGTATCGAGTATCGACGATTATATTCTGTCTCTACGATATTCATTACTTAGTTGTCATGGTTTATTTTATGACGACGTATCCTTTTTCATGATATTAATATATCTTATCTTTTAACCAAACTTATTGTAACCCTAATTAAATCATCTGAAATCAATAGACTTCGTAAATAAAACAATAAGAGGCATAACAGAAAAATTCGGTATTAAACTCACGAAAACGCCAAAATTCTGCTCCCAAGCAAACCCAACCAAGCGACACAATGCGACAATTGAGCAAATCATTAAAACCTCTCTAGAAAACGATCACTATACCTGAGATGAGCACAGACGATTTACAGTTCGCAATGAATACTAGTAAAAACTCGTCGACCCAATTCCGAACCAATACCGAAGAACGGTAGAATTAAAAATAGGAGATACTCTTCATACGGATAAAGAAACGATCAAATAAAGCAGATGAAAAAGCAGTTAAACTTTATGACCACTATAAAGGTTCTTTTATTATTAAAAAGAAAATGTCCCCAACTATTTACGAACCGAAAAACCATCACGGAAAAATCATCAATGAATGGAATATTAATGACTTTGATGTAGATAATTTAGATGTTAGGAAAGGTAAAATGGCAATAGATCAATAGCAATTCAAACAGAAAACACTGAACTGAAAATACAACAAATTCCTAAGACGAAATTAGATAAGAAAAAATCTTACATTTCAGAATATTAAACAGACTAAAAAATGCCAATTATACCAGAAGAAAATCTAAGGGAGGGACGTTTTCAGCCACCTAACCACCTGCCTAATAGTTGACGGGATCATGCAGAGAGGAGCAGAAATACCGGAAAAAGCATTAAATATCACCCACACTACCACGTTTGAAAGCTACTAAGTGCGAAGAAACACACGACAAAGGGATATCAAAGACAGAAACAGAATGAAAAAAAGAACAAAAAACAAACGCAGAGAAAAAGGCGTGTGAAATAGACTTCACTTTAGTTGATCTAAAAAAGGCAGATTACGAAGACGAAAAAATAAGCGAGGCATAATTAACAATGGTCAATTATGAAGAAGGATATATAAAAATGGAATAGACAAAACAAAAACTTATAATTCGCGACGACCAAATAAACCTACAAAAAATGCTTCAAACACGGCTAAAAATGGAAAACAAACACACCAGAGAAATATAACATTACAAGAAGACTTCCAAACACATCAAAGAGAAATAGTTAGAAAAAGGGAGGAAGTGGCGAGATTAACGGAGGAGAGGGAAATCTCAATTGCTTGAGATATACATTGCTAACAACAAAACAAGGAATTCGAAGAGTGGAGAAAGAAACGACAAAGAAAAAAACAACCGTGAGGACAACTAACATTACAAATAAACCAAATCCAACCAAAAAACCAATGCGAGGACTACAATGTATCATTTTAATTTTTTTCTGTTGATTCCTTATTTCTTTTTCTTTACAATTTAGTTCCCACTATCATTGTACCCATCTTTAAGGAAAAGTACAGAGACGTAAAGTCTCCAATTCTTAACCCGAGATTAACATTCGGGCTTATTCTTAATTTTTGCATTTATCCATTCGAGAATCATCCTTTTTTGACTTTTTTTGACTTTTTTGTACTTGAAACTTTCAAATATCTCGAAAAATAGTCACTCTATGAAAAAATGTTATGAATCAAAATTTAATCACTCTGAGGAGTACATACACTGATGTTAAAATTGGTTTTCCCGCACTGCCCCCTTGGGGGTGGGGGTAAGGGCAAGTTTAAAATCTTAAAAATGCGTGTGATTTGTCTAAAACATTTTTCACGTTTCGCGATAGATGGCCCTGTGATCGACGAAATTTGATTTTTCTTCATTTTACTGTTACTGAGAATGCACGCTTACAATTCTGCAATACATTAGCAATAAAAAATATACCATTTTCATTGTGACATGACAAATGAAAAATAAGGGCAATAGAACTTCGGATCTCTTTGTTAATTATTATTTTGAAAAACACGCCAAAACGTATGTCCGTTCTAGAGAAGTAATTATTAAGTAATACGTTTACATTAACAGTGTTTCCTGAATATTCCTAAATTTCAGATGTGGGATTTTTGTAGATGGAGGTCAGCGGAGGCTACCGAAACATTACGAAAGTATTTACTTTTTTCTTTCATTAAATACAGTAAATTAGAAAAAATACGTTTGAGACAAAATTCATTTTAGTTCGATCAAAGATTATTCTGAATATTAATTTACAATGGAGTATCTAACCGTACAAGAAAAATGGAAATGGTTTTGGTGTATGGAGAAGCCCGAAGAAATCTTGATAATGTTGTCAATCACTACGCTCAGCCTTTTCCAAATAGAATTGTGTCACGCGCATCATTTTATCGTACTATTACAAAATTTACTACCGATGGAAGTGTTCAACCTAAGAAAAGGACCGGTACAATAACAGTCACTGGAGAAAATAAACAAATGTCTGTATTAGCTTCAGTGACTAATCTTTCTCACATTAGTACACGAGAAATTGCTTTTTATTCCCGAATGTCTCAGAGCAGTGTTTGGAAAATTTTCGGAACGTAATAAATATCATACGCATCATGTCTCTTTAAATCAAGAACGTCATGGCGTTGATTTCCAAAATAGGGTAGCGTTTTGTCAGTGGGCATGTGAAAAAATACAATAAAATCCCGACTTTTTTCGTTAAGTATTATTCTCTGACGAGTCGTCTTTCACGAACCATGGAATAGTTAATCGACACAAAATACACCACTGGAGTATTGAAAATCCGCAGTGGCTTCGTGAAGTCGAACACCAGCGTGCATGGACTGGTAACGTATGAACTCACGTTAAGGAAGTACCCCGAATCGTGAGACACAAGGGGACTCACGTTAATCAAACACCCCGAAGGGAACAGAAGAATACTACTTCCACGTCGTTATTCCTGGGTTACGCTAAAAGCAGTAGTTTATTTTAAGACTAATTTCGAGTATTGCAGAATCGCAAGCGTGCATTCTCAGTAACAGTGAAATCAAGAAAAATTGAATTTCGTCGATTACAGCACCATCTATAGCGAAAGGAGAAAAATGTTTATAATAAATCATACACATTCGTATCCAAAGAATCGCAATATGCAATGAAAAATAGGGGTTCCCATTAAAAATTTTAACATCAGTGTATGTAATCCTCAGAGTACATCCGCTTCAGTCTTAGTTCGTTCTCCCTAGTGATAACTTCTTTCTGTAAAATTAGAAGTGTCCAAGAATTAAAATTCTCTAAAATTATTCTATTTAATTAATCAGTCTCACCGAAACACTGTTTCTCTAACTCTGTGTCAAAAACTTGAATTGAACAACTAGCCTTAAAAAGATAATATTTATGAAAAACAATGTCGATAGAAATTAAGGAACTACAAGTTCTAAAATTTTTCATTGTTGGTGCTGCGGTGGCGCAATTGATAGCGCCCCCCACATGTAATAAGGAGGTTGTTGGTTCAAACCCAGCCCGCAGTGAATTTTTTAGAATTTATTTTCTCGCGTTTTCAATTAATTTCGCATAATAAACATTGATTGTGATATAGTAGTTGTTGTACTTATGAACCGTACAATACAGTGACCTCTGTTGTACAAACATTAAGTAACCACTGGTATTAGGCCTCTAAAATAATATTCTATCTAATTAACCATTCTACACGAAATTTTGTTTCAAAAACTTGTATTTAACAACTGGCATTACAACAATAACATCTGTGGATAATAATTTCGATCGAAATTAAGGAAATGCAAGTTCTAAAATTTTCATATTTGGTGTTGCGCTGCACAGTGGGAAACACATTTTTTGGACAAAAATCGACCGACAGTGCAATTTTTAACAGATTTTGATGTTTTTTTTTCTAGAAATGACCGTAAGGCTTCCAGTTATAACAGGTGACTGTGGATATTTTAATTCGACTGAACATACATTTTGTATTTAACAACAAAGTTACAACTTTTTGTTGCTAAACTTTTCCATTATACCATTTTTTCTAAGACTTTCAAATTCATTAAAAAAGGTCATAAATCAATTCGATAAGTAACTAAAAATAATTTCCAGTGTGTTAGAGTAACTACAAAAATTGTTGATAATGTTATAAACATATTAATTCACAAAAGTCATTTTTTCGTGATTCGCAATGATTAGCTAATTTTAACCCATAGCTTTTGTATAAAGTATCACAGATAATGATGTGCGCTTACAATAAGTTAACAATAGATAATTATTGCCAATTATTCAAACAATTTTCATAAACAAATGCCCATTTTGACCATTTTTTCATGTATAGGCTTCATTTTTTCTGTGGAATCAATTCGAAATATCTTGCAAAAGACTCTTTGCTATTATATTTTTAATAGTTACAAAAACTAATAATTATTTAAACATTTTTTATAAACAATTGCACATTTTGACCAGTTTTTCATGTATAGGTTTGACTTTTTTTGCGGAATCAATTTGAAATGTCTTGCACAAGAATCCTTGCTGTCATATTGTTTATAGACATTCGTGCTTCAGTGAGTGAAAATCGAGCTCACTTATTGGAGATTGTGATACTCTCAGCCATTTTTAACTTATTTGGACCTGAAAAGGGCCATTTTCAGGTAGGCATTCGTCTTCAGTAAGTAAGAATCGAGCTCAATCTTTGAAGATTGTGATACTTTCAGCCATTTTTGACTCATGTGGTCCTGAAAAGGGCCGTTATTAGGTAGAAATTTATGATTCAGTAAGTAAGAATCAAGCTCACTGCTTGGATATTGTCATGCTTTCAGCCATTTCTGTCAAAGGTTTCATCTTTCTGGATTCTACTTTTCTGTAACTGCTTATCAAAGGGTCAGAATGAAGCAGAAGATGAAGAACATCTAGGTCCGTCATTTGTCTGTCAGACAGTCTGCTGTTATTAGCTCTAACTTTTCTAAAGATCTTATTTTTTCCCTCTTGCGACTCTCCTGAATACCAACCAAATGGTAGCTCAAAACATTGAATTGTATCACTTCCGTGAATAAGCAGCTTATGTTATTTTAGCAAACGATTTAGCTTTTCCCAAAAAGGAAGATGCAACATTTCCGGTATTTGTTGTTCCATAACCCTGCTTCACCACATCAACTGTTAAACCCAGTTTGGATATTAATTGTATCTGAATACGTTCCTTTCTTGATTTTTTCATTTCATATTCTTCCTTTTTTCTTGCGGAAAACTTTTTAAAATCCATATTGTAGGAAACATGTAACAAATGTTCCAGAACACGAATCCAGGCATGCAACGTCGAGAGACCAAATGTATAATGTGCCGCATTGCATGGAATTTTAGCTACATATGGTAAGTTGTTAACATGTTTTGATCCAACTCCACAAATATTGCAGCATGAAGATGCTTTCTGTGCAGTTAAAATATTACATACCTTTTCATCAATCGTCGTACACTTCAAGTCAAAGCTGATATCAAAACTCATTCCACTGACACCAATGGAAATAGGTACGAACTTTTTCCAGCAGCTTTATGTGATAGTTGTACTCTTTCTTTATAAGAGAATCAGTTTCTTTAAGGAAATTAAATTTAATTGTCCTACAGAAATTGACAGATTAAGGTGTTTTGTTCGTCCAAATAATATCATCATCTGCTTTTAATTGAAGAGGGACGAAGGAAATCCAAAAGATTTATCTGTGAAAAGGCTCTTGTGATAGCTGATGTTTTCTTCACTCTCAGAATCACTGTTATAAGATTCATCGTTTGCATCCACATCATTACTCTTCTTTGACCACTTTTTCCGTGTCATCTGATGCACAGAAGCACCGTCCATACCCCACTTTCCAAAGAGCACTAGTTTTTTACCAAAAAGATTAGCAAGGTCATCTTTTTCCATTTGCCACAAGATTCGCTTAACTGTATGACCCAGTAAACTTATGAAATGGACACTTGCTCCTAAATTAGATGTCTCTATATGCTCACCGTTTCCTGGATAACAAGCTTTTTTCGCTTCGGAGATCTTTAAATATGGCTTATATGAATCATTGCCAGTTATTTCTTCATTGTACTTTGTTAGCTTTTCGTATTTCCTCTTCGGCATGCCTAAATCCACGTACATGGCTAAGATTCTTTGCAATTTATTTTCGTCATCATCTTCCTTACGAAACTGCGTCCCAGATTCGCCATCGGACTCTTTTCTGATCAATGAAAGTGCTTTAGATAATTCTTCCTTGCTATAATTTAAAGCAAGTTCTTGGACGCGCCTTTTCTTCGTCTTTTCGGATCCATCTTCAAATGATAATCGTGGTCCTCCTCTCTTTAGAACATTTGTTAAACCTTTTTTTTTTTGATAGGTGGGTAGGGAAAAGGTACATTGAACTCCACTTCTAAGAATGCAACATGATTTTCAACAAACAATGTTTTTTCCTACAGACACTTTTCCATTTTATATTATACAAAGGCATAAAACAATCAACCAATTTTTTTCATATAACCATTAACCGACATCCATGAAGAGAAGAAGTAGCATTAATATTATCCAAAATCAAATCTACTTTGTTACATTTTGATTGTGGATGGCTATATCAAATGTTGTCACATAAGTGCTGATGTTTTATTCTGTATTCCATGTTAAAAAATACTTCGAAGGATTCCCTCAATATCTCCGTAGAAACACTCAGTCTATTTGTGAACGTCTTCTATGAAGCAAAATAAAACAAATGCAGAAAAACAAATCAACAACAACTTGTAGTTGCTCCTGCTACATTCAACTCTTTTTAGGTATAGTTGATACCAAAACAATTTATTTGTAGCTGCAGCAACTTGAAGTCGTTCATGATTTTGTTTGCTTCATTTTTTGTTATTTTATTTCAAAAAAGATTTAATTGCAAGCAGTCTTTGCCAAAAATTTTTCAGTTCATTCTGCAAAAAGACTTGCCTATTAAAAAAAATGGTAAAAATGTGCATTTGTCTATAAATTTTTTTAAACTAATTACCATTTTCTGTCACTTTTAGAAATATGTCAGCAAAGAGTCTTTTGCAAGACATTTTGCATTGATTCCGCAAAAAAAAAATCAGAGCTATTCATGAAAAATGGTCAAAATGTGCATTTGTTTATAATAATTGTTTCAATATTTGTCAATTATTATCTATCCATAACTTATTGTAAGCGCACATCATTATCTGTGATACGTTATACAAAAGCTATGGGTTAAAATGAGCTAATCATTGTGAATCACGAAAAAATGACTTTTGCTAATTAATATGTTTATAACATTATTAACAATTTTTGTAGTTACTCTAACCCACTGGAAATTATTTTCAGTTACCTATTTAATTGATATATGACCTTTTTTAATTAATTTGAAAGTCTTAGAAAAAATATTATCACGGAAAAGTTTAGCAACAAAAAGTTGTAACTTTGTTGTTCAATAAAAAATTTACGTTAAGTCGAATTAAAATATTCGCAGTTACTTGCTATATCTGAAAGCCTTACAGTCATTTCTAAACAAAAAACTTAAAAATCGGTTAAGGATTGCACTGTCGGTCGATTTTTGTCCAAAAAGGTGCTTTTTTCCCACTGTGCGGTGGCGCAATTGGTAGCGCCCTTCACAAGTAATGAGGAGGTTATTCGTTCAAACCCAGCCCGCAGTGAACTTTTTCGAACTTATTTTTCTCGCGTTTTCAATTAATTTCGCTTAATAAAAATTTATAATGATATAGTAGTTCTTCTACTTATCAACCGCACAATACAGAGACCTCTCTCGTACAAACATCAAATAACCAATGGTATTAGGCCTCTAGAATGATAATCTATCCAATTAACTAGTCTAGCCGAAACTATGTTTCAATAACTCTGTTTCAAAGACTTGAATTTAACAACTAAACTTAAAATAATAACATCTATGAAAATATTTTCGATCGACATTAAGGAAATACAAGTTTAAACATTTTCATTGTTGGGGCTGTGGTGGCGCAGTTGATAGCGCACCCCCCATGTAATGAGGAATTTGTTGGTTCAAACCCTGCCCGCAGTGAATTTTTTTAGACTTATTTTTCTGTCGTTTTCAACTAATATCGCATAACAATAATTGATTATAATATAGTAGTTATTCTACTTATCAACCTATAATACAAAGACCTCTGTCATACAAACATTAAAGAACCACTGGTTTTAGGCCTTTAAAATAATATTCTATATAATTAACCTTTTAACCGAAACTCTGTTTCTATAAATCTGTTTCACAAACTTGAATTTAACAACTGGCCTTAAAATACTAACATCTGTGAAAAATAATTTCGATAGAAATTAAGGAACTACAAGTTCTAAAATTTTCATTCTTGGTGCTGCGGTGGCGTAGTTGGTAGCGCACCTCACATGTATTGAGGAGGTTGTTGGTTTAAACCCAGCCGCAGTGAATTATTTAGATCTTATTTTTTTCGCGTATTCAATTAATTTCGCATAATAGAAATTGATTATGATATAGTAGTCCTTTTAATTATCTACCGTACTATACTGTTTCTATAAATCTGTTTCAAAGACTTAAATTTAACAACTGGCCTTAAAATAATAACACCTGTGAAAAATAATTTCGATCGAAATTAAGGAAATGCAAGTTCTAAAATTGTAATTGTCGCTTACGCGGTGGCGCGTTTCGTCGCGTCCTCACATGTAATGAGGAGGTGATTGGTTCAAACCTCGGCCGATGTGAATTTTTTAGAAATCATTTTTCTCGCGTTTTCGATTAATTTCTAGGCATGCCATCCTAACTTTGGCGAGCGGGGTTGAATCCACGGGAGGGTGGAGAATTCCATGAGTGGGGAGAGCCACCATCTTACGATGTGCCATTTGATTATGCGCACGAACATTTTTGCCGAAAAACTGTGCATGAAAATATAAATATGTGGGCGCTGCCATGTTTGTCGCGGGACATCAAAAGGTGGCGGACCTCCCTCCTCATTGCATGACCCTGGCAATGGCATGCCTAGTCCCTTGTTTCCTATGTACATGGAAATAATATTTTATCTAATTAACCAGTCTAACCGAAACTATTTTTCTATAGCTCTGTTTCAAAAACTTGAATTTAACAACTGGCCTTAAAATAATAACATCTATGAAAAATAATTTGGATCGAAATAAAGGAAATAGAAGTTCTAACATTTTCATTGTTGGTGCTGCGTCAGCACAATTCGTAGCCCCCCTCACATGTAATGAGGAGGATGTTGGTTCAAACCCAACCTGCAGTGAATTCTTTAGAACTTATTCTTCCCGCGTTTTCAATTAATTTTGCATATTAAAATAGACTATGATATAGTAGTTCTTCTACTTCTGTCGTACAAACATTATTTAACCACTGGTTTTAGGCCTCTAAAATAATATTCTATCTAATTAACCTTTTAACCGAAACTCTGTTTCTATAAATTTGTTTTAGAAACTTGATTTTAACATGTAATGAGGAGGTTGTTGGATCATACCCAACCTGCAGAAAATTTTTGAGAACATATTTTTCTTTTGTTTTCAATTAATTTCGCAGAATGAAAATTGATTATGATATAGTAATTCTTCTACACACATTAA
>NC_046666.1:111870700-111871741 GCF_010883055.1 Belonocnema kinseyi | reverse complement strand
TCTATTAAAATAATCAGTCTAACTGAAACTCTGTTTCAGAAACTGGAATTTAACACCTGTCTTTAAAATAATAACTTCTATGAAAAATAATTTCGATCGAAAGAAAGGAAATGCAAGTTCTAAAATTTTCGTTGTTGGTTCTGCGGCGACACATTTGTTAGGGCCCCTCGTATGTAATGAGGAGGTTGCTGGTCCAAACCCAGCCCGCAGTGCATTTTTTAGAACTTATTTTTCACGCGTGTTCATAAGAAACTAATTATGATATATTAGTTCTTCTACTTATCAACCCTACAAAACAGTGACCTCTGTTGTACAAACATCAAAATAACCACGGGCATTAGGCCTCTAGAATAATATTCTATCTAATAAACCAGTCTAACCGAAGCTCTGTTTCAAAAACTTGAAATTTATAACTGGCCTTAATATAATACCGTGAACGAAAAATAATTCGACAAAAATTAAGGAAATACAAGTGCTAAAATTTTTATTGTTGGTGCTGCGTTGGCGCAATTCGTAGATCCCCTCACATGTAACGAGGCGTTTATTGGTTGAAGCCCAGCCCGCTGTGAATTTTTTAGGACTTCTTTTTCTCGTGTTTCAGTCAATTTCGCATAATAAAAATTGATTGTGATATAGTAGTTCTTCTATTTATCAACCGTACAATACAGAGACTTCTGTCGTACAAACTTTAAATAACCACGGGCATTCAACCTCTAGAATAATATTCTATCTAATATACCAGTCCAAACGAAACTCTGCTTCTATAACTCTAATTCACAAACTTGAATTTAACAACTGACCTTAAAATAATAACATCTACAAAAAATAGTTTCGATTGAAATTATTGAAATAAAAGTTCTAAAATTTTCATTGTTGGCGCTGCGGTAGCTCAATTGGTATCGCCTCTCACATGTAATGAGGAGGTTGTTGGATCATACACAACCTGCAGAAAATTTTTGAGAACATATTTTTCTTTTGTTTTCAATTAATTTCGCAGAATGAAAATTGATTATGATATAGTAATTCTTCTACACACATTAA
>NC_046666.1:111861464-111870600 GCF_010883055.1 Belonocnema kinseyi | reverse complement strand
TCTATTAAAATAATCAGTCTAACTGAAACTCTGTTTCAGAAACTGGAATTTAACACCTGTCTTTAAAATAATAACTTCTATGAAAAATAATTTCGATCGAAATTAAGGAAATACAATTTCTAAAATTTTCATTGTTGGTTCTGCGGTGGCGGAATTGGTAGTGCCCCTCACATGTAATGTGGATGTTTTTGGTTCAAACCCAGCCCGCAGTGCATTTTTTAGAACTTATTTTTCTCGCGTTTTCAGTTAATTTCGCATAATAAGAAACTGATTATGATATAATAGTTCTTCTACTTATCAACCCTATCAAACAGAGACCACTGTTGTACAAACATCAATTAACCACTGGTATTAGGCCTCTAGAATAATATTCTATCTAAACAACCAGTTTAACCGAAACTCTGTTTCAAAAACTTGAATTTAACAACTGGCCTTAAAATAATACCATGAACGAAAAATAATTCGACCGAAATTAAGAAAATAAAAGTGCTAAAATTTGTATTGTAGGTGCTACGTTGGGGCAATTGCTAGTTCCCCTCGCATGTAATAAGGAGGATGTTGGGTCAAACACAGCCAGCATTAAATTTTTTAGAACTAATTTTTCTCGCGTTTTCAATTAATTTTGCAGAATAAAAACTGATTATGATATAGTAATTCTTCTACTTATCGACCGTACAATACAAAGACCTCTTTCGTACAAACTTTAAATAACCACGGGCATTAGGCCTCTAGAATAATATTCTATCTAATAAACCAGTCTAACTGAAACTCTGTTTCTATAACTCTGTTTCACAAACTTGAATTTAACAACTGGCCTTGAAATAATAACATCTACAAAAAATAGTTTCGATTGAAATTATGGAAATAAAAGTTTTAATATTTTCATTGCTGGTGCTGTAGTTGCGCAATTGGTTGTGCCCCGCACATGTAATGAGGAGGTTGTTGGTCCAAACCCAGCCCGCAGTGCATTTTTTAGGACTTATTTTTCTCGCGTTTTCAATTAATTTCGCATAATAAAAATTGATTATGATACAGCAGTTCGTCTAATTATAAACCATAGAATACAGAGACTTCTGTCGGACATACATCAAATAACCACTGGTATTAGGCATCTAAAGTAATATACTATCTAATTAACCTGTCTATCCGAAACTCTGTTTCAAAAGCTTGAATTTGACAACTAGCCTTGAAATAACCCCGTTCATGAAAAATAGTTTCGATCAAAATTAAGGAAGGACAATTTCAAAAATTGTTATTGTTGGTGCTGCGGTGGCGCAATTGGTAGCGCCCCTCACAGTTAATGAGGAGGTTGTTGGTTCAAACCCAGTCTGCAGTGCATTTTTTAGGACTTATTTTTATCGCATTTTCAACGAAATTCGCATAATAAAAATTGATTGTGACATAGCAGTTCTTCTACCTATTTACCGTACTATACAGGGACCTCTGTCGGACATACATCAAATAACCACTAGTATTAAACTTCTAAAACAATATTCTATCTAATTAACCAGTCCAACCGAAACTCTGTTTCTTTAACTATATTAATTTTGATCGAAATTAGAGAAATACAAGTTCTCAAATTTTCGTTATTAATGCTGCGGTGGCGCAATTGGTAGCGACCCACACATGTAATGAGGCGTTTATTGGTTGAAGCCCAGCCCGCTGTGAATTTTTTAGGACTTTTTTTCTGGTGTTTTCAGTCAATTTCGCATAATAAAAATTGATTGTGATACAGTAGTTCTTCTACTTATCAACCGTACAATACAGAGACATCTGCCGTACGAACATCAAATAACCACCGGTATTAGGCCTCTAGAATAATATTCTATCTAATTAACCAGTCTAACTTAAAATAAAACTAACTATAAAAAATAATTTCGATTGAAATTAAGGAAATACAAGTTCTAAAATTCTCATTGTTGATGCTGCGGTGGCGCAATTTGTAGCGCCCCTCTTATGTAACGAAGAGACTATTGGTTCAAACGCAGCCCGCAGTGAATTCTGTGTAACATATTTTTCTAGCGTTTTCAATTAATTTCGTATAATAAAAAATTATTTTGATATAGTAGTTCTTCTACTTATCAACCGTACAATACAGAGACCTCTGTCGTACAAACATTAATTTCGCATAACAAAAATTGATTGGGATATAGTAGTTCTTCTACTTATCAACCGTACAATACCGAGACATCTGTCGAGAAAACATCAAATAACCACTGGTATTAGGCTTCTAGAATAATTTTATTTCTAATTAACCAGTCTAGTTGAAACTCTGCTCCTATAACTCTGTTTCAAAAGCTTGAATATAACAACTGGCCTTAAATTAATAACATCTATGAAAAATAATTTCGATCGAAATTATGGAAATACAAGGTTTAAAATTTTCATTGTTTGTGCTGCAGTAGCGGAATTGGTGGCGCCCTTCTTATGTAACGAGGAGACTATTGGTTCAAACGCAGCCCGCAGTGAATTCTGTGGAACATATTTTTCTAGCTTTTTCAATTAAATTCGCATAATAAAAATTTATTATCATATATAACTTTTTCCACTTATTAACTGTACAATACAGTGACCTTTGTCCATGGACATAGGAAACAAGGGACTAGGCATGCCATTGCGGGGGTGATGCAATGATTGGGGAGGTCTGCCACCTTTTGCTGTCCCGCGACAAACATGGCAGCGCCCACAAGTTTATATTTTTATTCACAGTTTTTCGGCAAAAATGCTCGTGCGCATAATCAAATAGCACATCGTAAGATGGCGGCTCTCCCCACTCATGGAATTCTCCCCCCTCCCGTGGATTCAACCCTTCTCGCCAAGTTCGGATGGTATGCCTATTCCCGTGTTTCCTATGTCCATGCCTTTGTCGTACAAACATCAAATAACCACTGGTATTAGGCCTCTAAAATAATTTCTATCTAGCTAACCAGTCTAACCGAAACTCCGTTTCTATAACTGTGTTTCAAAAACTTTGATTGAACAACTGGTCTTAAAATAATAATATCTATAAAAAATAATGTCGATCGAAATTAAAGAAATATAAGTTCTAAAATGTTCAATGTTGGTGCTGCGGTGGCGGAATTGGTGGCGCCCCTCACATGTAATGTAGTGGTTTTTTGGTTCCAACTCAGCCCGCAGTGAATTTTCTAGACCTTATTTTTCTCGCGTTTTCAATTAATTTCGCATAATAAAAATTAATTATGATATAGTAGTTCTACTACCAGAAATGCGTGTATTTGCGTTGGACCGACTTACCGCAGCGCGCCCTGTTTGCCTTCGCCTTCCGGGAACTAAAATTAAAGGTCCAAAAGCGCGCCCTGTTTACCTTCTTGTTATTTTTCGGGAACTAAAATGAAATGTGGCTTACCTGCTACTCACTTGGTAAAACAGAGTACAATTTAATAAAGTCGGTAGAGAAGATCGGAGTTGGTAACAATTATACATAATAAAATAATAAATTGAGAAAAATATATCAAATCTACTCCTTTAAAATTAATTATTTAACTAAGCTTTGGCTTTAATTATTTGCTCAACTATATTTTAAATTAAATATTTAAATTTAAAAATTAAAAATTAAATTAAAAAAATTTAATTTAAATTTAAATTTAAATTCATTATTTTGTTTTTAAAGATACGGAGTTTATATAATAATAATTAGAGTATGAACTTCAATTCAATAGATTCTATATATTACAAGCCCTGTACCAAGGGTTTCTGCTGAATATGGTTACAAAAATAAATAGGCAGTCGCAGACAATTGTCCAGGGGTGGTCCCGAAGGAATTAACCCCCAAGCGGAGGTGTGAAAACCGTGCCGAAAGCTGAATGGCACCTGGGTGAGGTGTCTAGAACGGTGACTCCGGGATACCGGGCGCCCTCTGAGATTACGTAGCCTTATTCTTGCATGCGGGGCTCTACAAGGATGGACGAATCCCTTTCCCTAGCTTCTCGTGCGAACAACAAGGACAACACCAAACGTATTTGTAGTAAGTACGTTTCAAAACAACAGAACGCGCAGGGCTCCCGACACTTGGTCGGCCAACAATGCCAACCAATCTAGAGCTGGGGGAGCCAATGAAAATGGATTCAATGCGGTGGATCGGTGGCATCACGTGACCTTTTGGTGGACTGAGCGACTGAATCACGACTTTCTAGAGTGCTACGATGCGAGTGTGACCCCTGAAAGGGGTAACATGTCACGGCTGCATGCGCTGTGGTGCGAGAAACACCCGGAGCTATCGCACTTTTTGCAGCAACGTCTGCGAAACCATGCTGAACTACTCCAAAAAGGGGGCTATGTAAGCGGAACGCATACTCTACCACAGCTAGAACAAGCCGGCAACCGAGAAAGAGAGGCGACACTAAGACAACCGTGGGCAAGCATCCAATAGAGGAAGAGCGATGCTTTACAACCCGGAGAAACGTCAACACCAAGCTTTCTCTCAAGCCTAAAGATCTGGCTGAAATGGATGACGAGCTTCGTGGACATTTTTCCGGAGAATCTGACCTCTGGGCTATCAATTATTGTGTGTATAATGCAGCGAGAGCTTTGGCCGATGCGAACCGTAAAACAAAACCAACGGTTGATCACAAGACCAAAAGACGAATGCATCAACTTGCCATAAAGAAAGACTGGACAAGACAGTTCGCGTCCCGCATTCAGTCTATGATTGACTAAATCACATCTGGCGGGAATTTTACCGCCAAGGTTCGAAAGTTCGCGCGCGAACTCCGAACCCATTATCACACACTTACCAAGTCAAAGCTGCTGACCATCAGGCAGCATATTGTTGAGAGAATACGGATACTATCTAACGCTAAGAGAAGTCTAGAGCGGAGGGAGGGGTGGGTCAGAGAAAATCAACAATTTCTTTCTGACCCATCTCGACTCTTCCAAGACCCTCCGGTTACTGTCGAACACACACCCAAACCAGAAGAGTTCGAAGTATTTTGGAGAGAAGTCTATGAAGTGCGGCATAGACTGGACGAAGACTCAGAAAATATAAATAGCTTCAAGGAGTTATGTGTTGCCCTCATAACACCTGATAAAGAATGCCTACCCATCACTACCGAGGAGGTGAAAAAAATATTGAGAGGTATGAAGAACTATTCTGCACCGGGACCAGATTGTATTAGAACCTTCTGGTGAAAGAAGTTTTCTTCAACCCATCAGCATTTGGCCCGCATTTTCACCTCATATTTGAAGTCGGAAGAGCCGATTCCGGAGTGGTTGGTGGAAGGGCGCACAATACTCCTGCCGAAAATAGGCAACTTAGCTGTCCCGTAGAATTACAGGCCAATAACTTGTCTGAACACACTTTATAAGATGTTCACAGCTATCGTAAATGATAGGATTGTTCGGGCAATTGAACCTATGTGGCAAGAACTCTCCCACAGACTTATCATCTGTCTTTTGAAAATATTTAAGGTTCATCCGCAAATAGTTGGGTGCATAGAGAGATTGATGCCGCTTTGGAAAACCAGATTTACTATCTCATCTGGAAAAAATCGTGTGACAACTAACAAGGTCACGTTTCAGATAAGTGTCTTTCAGGGCGACACCATGAGCCCACTCCTCTTTTGCCTTACATTATTGCCACTATATCTAGCACTTCGCCATTCCGACGGGTACTTGTGCGGCAAACCTGCAGATCGAAAGTACAAGGTCACTCATGTATTTTACATGGACGATCTTAAGAGCTATGCTAAAAACAAAGAGCAACCACATCTAGCTCTAGAGACTGTCGAACGATATACTAAGGAAATTGGAATGGAATTTGGGTTAGACAAATGCACCAAGGTATATTTGAAGCGAGGAAAATTTAATGGCATTCCTGAAGATCCTGAGCTCGTTGATAGAAGCGCTATACGACACCTTTGCGCTGGAGTGACTTATACATACCTGAGCGTGCCACAGAGCCGCATTCAGGATGTGACATCTATCAAGAATATGCTCCGAAGCAGATATAAACGTCTTACCCGACAGATTTGGTCTTCCGAACTGTCGGCGAGGAACAAAGTATCTGCAACGAACATGCTTGCCGTCCCGGTAGTACTCTATTCATTCGGTGTAGTTCCATGGACGAAGAACGAGCTCAGATCCCTTGATATCGGGACGAGAAAGGTACAGCACATAGAGTTGCAAATGGAAGAGACCCTCGTCTTAAAATGGTCATGAATCACGATGAAGGGGGCAAAGGAGCGTTTCTGTACAAAGCAGCAGAGAAGGCTGCTGAAACCCTCGGACTTGACTTCAGTATTAGGGGTGAGCAAAATGCATCAAATCTTATCTATCTTGAGTAGTCACTCTTGAAAGCCCAGATTAAGAAAGCACCAGAGAAAAACTTTCGTGAACAGCTCCTCGATAAGAGGATGCACGGTATCTTCCACAGAAATGTGAAGGATCAGACAATGTCTTGTGAGCTAACGTTTGCTTTCCTTAAATCGCCCGGATTAAAGTCTGGTACGGAGGGTTTCATTTTTGCATGCCAAGACGGTGTCATTTCCACCTTAACATACTGTCGCCACATTTTGAGCCAAGACGTTCCTGATGATAGCTGCAGGGCGTGCCATGCACACCCCGAGCATTTAGCTCACATACTATCTAGTTGTCCAACTCACGCGGGAACAACCTACATTCAAAGGCACAATGCGACACTAAGAGTTATTCATTACCATCTCTGTCATTCTTACGGCATTAACCTTAATATCGCTCCTCTAAATGCTCCTAGGGAAATCGAGTCAATTGTCGAGAATGCGAAGTGCGGCATATAATGGAACTTTATATTCTCGACAATTGTTTCTGTTGCTCAATCAAGGCCTGACATGGTTCTTCTTGACTTTGAGAAGCGAACCATGTTCGTTATCGAATTTCCGGCATTTGGAGGTGCCAAGCTTTCACTTGCTAATGGCCGACAAAGCATCCCTGCGTGTCAAGAATATGCTAAAACACTTGCGGGAAAAATGCAGAAGGCGGCAGTCCTTGGGTCGCTCCGTGTTCTTAGGGTGCACAAGGCTTTTGCTGGATCGTCGTATTGATTCCTTTACAGACTGTAACCACCTATCTTACGGTCGTAAGACGTGGCTAAAATTTTACGGCAATTTCGCTTGGAGTGGGTGCAATTTTCCAGATTAGCACCCGCTCCCGGCGAAATCCTGCGGTTATCCTTAATCTCCTGAATATCGATACGGTAAATTTATTAATACTAATTTGAAAAGATTTTTACCTAAGATTTCAAATGTGATATTATTATTATTGTTAATTAAGTGGGTAATAATGACTAATATTTCATTAAATAATAAAGCTTTAACTTTAGCCAATTTTTAATTGTAAAATTGTAATCGCTTCGAATTAAAAATTATTTTTGAATTACATTATGCAATTTTGATCACTCTGAATTAGTCTAATTTTAAAAATTGAAGTTTTTTCAGAGATTCTGATACAAAAATCTTTTAATATATGTATGTTTCTTATATTTCAAGCAAATTCAATTAGAACTTAGTCAATTTCGTAAAAAAATTAAAAAATTAAAGTATTTTATATTTACATACGAATAGGAGAGAAATACTGCCTTGATTTGGAAGAACACCGTTAAGTGCATTTTGGATAAAGCCCTTGAGCCGCCTACTGTTAATTGCTTCAGGTGACTTTATCCGATTTGCAGTTAACGGTGTTCTTCCAAATCACGGCAGAATAGGCATGTCGTTGCCGGATCTAAATAACGAGCGGACTGTTCTATCTAAATCTTGGATTGCCAAACCTCTATTGCGTTTGCAAACCAACATGGTCCACTCCCCCTTGTAACTTATGATCAATCCCCACGCCCAACTTAGGTAGCACGAGGCTAGTCCCCTCCTATTCCAATGTCCATCAGAGGCGGTGGAGCCTTGCCAAGGGGACACAGGGGCCAATGCCTCCCATAGAAATCGACTAGGGAGGGCCAAAGTCTTGATTTGCCTACTCGTAAATAAAATGCTTAAACCAAAGATAATAATATCTTTGCTTAAACTCATCCGATCGTAGGATATAAAAACCTTTCAATTCTTTCTTGCTTTTTTTAATCTTGGAAATCTATCTGGAATCTATGTGGAATAATAAAAGCCTTTCCGAATTCTTTTATATTTATCCGAAACCTTTGCGAAATATTAAAAATTTTTGTAAATTCTTCATAAAATCTTTGAGGTATTATTGCAACCTTTGTAAATTCTTCGTGAATTTTTCGCGAAATAACTTTTTTAAATCTATTCAAAATGTTTAAAATTTTTGAGAATTTTTAAAACTTTGTGAAATAATAGAAGTCTTTGTAAAATAATGGAAATATCTATGAAATCTTCTAAACATATCCTAAATCTTTCCGAAATGTTTGAAATCTTTGTAAAATCATTAGGACGTCATTGGAATTATTTGTTCAATCTTTGAAATCTATTTTAAATCTTCGCAAAATATTTGTAAGCTTTGTGAAATCTTTAAAGTCATTGGGAAATTATTTAAATTTTTATGAAATCTTTCTAAAACCTTAGTGAATTCTCTCAAAATCTTTGCAAAATCATCGGGTAATTATTGAAATCTTTGGTTCAATCTTTGAAATCTATCTGAAATCTTTCTGAAATATTTGAACTCTTTGGGAAATAATTCGATTCTTTGTGAAATACTGGTAAATTCTCTAAAAATAATTGTGAAATATTTTAAAGGTATCTGAAATCTTTCAAATCTATCTGAAATCTCGGCGAAATCTTTGAAATCTTTGAAAACTTTGGGAAATCATTGACATTTTTGTGAATTGTTTGAAAGTCTTCGCAAATTATTTGAAATACTTTTGAAATATTCGGTGATATTTATTAAATTAATAAAACCTTCATGATATCTTTTTAAAATGATTGAAGTCTTTATGCAGTCTCTTAAATCGACCCGAAATTTTTGAAATCTTAATTGTCGAATAATAGAAGACTTTATAAAATCTTTTAAATCTATGCGAAGTTTTATGCGGCATTTAACCGTTCTTTTAATAATGTCATTTTAAGTTTTACCAGGTGTATACATATGAAACCGGTATTTTTTCAAGAAAAAAACACATTTATTTCAAGAGAATGATAACAAATATTTTATCCAAAGTATGCGCCCTCGCTGGCTACACATT
>NC_046666.1:111857326-111861364 GCF_010883055.1 Belonocnema kinseyi | reverse complement strand
CGCCAATTAGCACAAATGGTAAGTTCCGACAGTGCCTACAAGTGTGCCTACTGGCCGCTAGATGGCAATACCGGTTTCATATGTATACACCTGGTAATAATGTCAGCTTTTAATAATGCCAATTTAAGTCAAAATCAATTGGACTTAAATAAGTTATCGCACATTTTTGAATGGACATACTTTGACCTGCTAGATCATTAACTATTTTTAATAAGATCATATGGTAATTATTACATCAAGAATGTATAGCTTCATTAAGAAATTGGCATTAGCTACTTTTAGATAAAATAGTAACTCTTTGTACTATAAAAAATAATTAAGGGAGTCTCATTGCCAGTTTCTAATAAATAATTTCAGAGATTTGTAATAGAGCGGAATAATTTTCATGAAAAATAAATAATCAAATTGAGTAATTTTAAAGTTTGTATTACCTATTCGTTTTTTGTTATAAACGTTTATTTTTGTTTGTTTGTTAAATGTTAATGGACTCTTAAGAGTCTTAAAAAAGCTAGTTCTTCGAAAACTGCATTGGACTCTATAAATATAAACCATCCTAAATTTGTAGTATGCCAAAGGCGTAAAACACATCGGTATTTTTCAAGTAAATAGTCGCCAGCGCATCTGGAGCACGGTGGGGCAACCCCTTGTAAGATTTGACAAGTTTACGCCTGTGGCGTAGAAAATATTTGGGACTCTAATCTGTAATGCAGCTAGCCCATTCATCATTCGGGAAACTATCCTTTGAAACAGTCAGGCCTCAGGTTGTAAGAAGTAGAAATATAGGCGGGAAGTCTCTAGGAGTCTAGGACTCTTGGTATATTACTGGGGATGAGTATTCCATGATGGGGGGGGGGGTGGACTTCAATATTTATTTCGCTCATCGAATTTTCTTAACACGTTTATTATGATTTACAGAAGTTGTTCTTTTCAAAGGAAGAACTTTCCGATGAATTCAATATAAATGAATGGACATTTTTTAATCAACATGCAATTGTTTAGAATTTACTAGTTATTATTCTCATCATTAAAATTTGAATTCATTCAACAATGTACTTATAGTATTTTTTAAATATTAATGAAACGTAAAAAATGTATTTTTAAGGTATTTCGCGATGAAGGTAGAATGAAATTCTTCTTTCTAAATTTGATCCGAATTTTCTGCAGAATTTCATTTATCACGTTTTTTACTTGAAGGTTTAGATAAATGTAACATTAATGTGCATAATGAAATTAAGAAAAATTCAAGATCTGGCATACAAAATTGTATTTATTCAAACGAGACGTGTACGCAACAGTATTTTGAAATATATTTGACATAAGCAAAAGAAACTTTATTGTTAATTAAGCGTCAAACACAATCGTAAAAATCTGTTTTTCGGATACAGGGGGTCTAAAAACGTGGACAATTGACAAAAACTGGGGGAACAAATTTTACATAAATCTTAATTGCTTAATTGCGAATGGTATAGTACTAAAATATTTCGATCCTTGAAGGAAATTCTATCAGCCTCCAAAGTCATTTGGTCCACCTACAACTGATAGGATCCTTTCCTTGTATAAGCAGAAACTATTGGAGAATATAAGAAAAAGAAAAAACTGCGTTTCTTATATTGCAGAGCCGTACTTAAATTACGTAACAAATTACCGGTTCTCTCCAAGGCCCCCCTCAGACCTGTAATGAACCGTACAACCCCCCTTCCCCCTCTTACTATACATAATTTATGGTTTACAGAAATAATAAAATAAGGGACTTAAAGCGTATATTCGCTGGAAAAGCAGCGAAATGTAGCTGTTATTCAGTGAAATTTCACTGATCAGCAGCTACATTTCACTGTTTTAGCAGTGTATATACGCTGATTTGAATTAGACATATACTGATTCAGATTTAGAGAGTACAAAGAAGACGACTTTTCAACAAAATACAGGAATGTTCATCTCAGAAAGGACAATTTTTATACAAATAGTTTCATTTCAAATGAAAAATATAAACTTTAAACCAAAAATGAAATAGTTGCATTTTCAGTCAAAAAAATCATTTTCAACAAAATAGTCAAATTTTTAATCAACGAGCTGAATTTTCAACTGAACTGAAGGAATATTCAACTGGATTTGTTAATTTTTTTTAACTTTCAACAAAATAACTTCATTATCAACTGCGTTTAGTTGAATTTTCAGTTAAATAAATCATTCTATCGACCAACAATGCGAATTGTTAACAAAATACATGAATTTTCAAGGAAATAGCATTTGAATTTTTAACTACAAAGATTAATTGTCAATCAAGAAAACGAACTATCTACCAAAAAGACGAATTTTCATACAAAAGAAAAGCTCATACGCGCGCTCGGCGCGCGAATCAGCACTTTGCTTGCAATTATTTTATTTGGAAATAACATTCAATAAAATACCACGATAATCATTTTTACTTTAATAACTTCTATTTGTACACGGATTCGCGTGGGTATCCTCTCACGATGCAGAATAAATGAATGTGCAACACTAAACATTTTTATCAAATGTTTAGGCAAATGCGAGTACTTCCAATAACCTCGTATGTAGCCGCATTGTAATTTAATTGTACTAAAATTAATGCACTGATTTTAGGCCCGCCTTAGTAAAGAAAAAATTTCAAATGCGCATAGAATGTGAAGTTGAGAGACTTCTGTTCCAGCGTGGATTATTAACCCTATTCGTTTGAAAAATAGCCAAATTCTGAATTTTTTATGAAAGTTCTTTAAATAATTAACCATTCTTGTAGATTTAACAAATACCTTAGGAAACAGTCGTAGCAACGACAATCATAATTAACTTCGTAAACAAATTGTGTTTATTGATTGAAAAATACCTCACCTCTCAATATGTTTATGAAAATTGTTTAAATGATTAATAATTATTATAAATTTACAAAGTATCGTAAGAAATGATCATCGAAAGACAATCTTAGTTCAGATCTTTGAATGGATAAGTGAAAAAGATATTACGGATCTTAAGACTAGACTTGGACAAACAGGTACCAAGTTGTCACCTTTCCAGAAACCTGGAAACGCGGGTCGAGGAAGGCAGGAAGTAAAATCGCATGCTCCCTCCCCCTCAACCATGGCGCTCTGTGCAACCGCACGGCTTGCACGCCTCAAAATTCGGCCCTTATTTTAAAGGAACTAGTTGAAATTAAAAACTTTAAAATTGCATTGTGTAAAATAAAATATATACCTATTTTCAAACAAGCGTCTTGTCTCTTATATCTTATTTCAAAATGTAAACATCGAAAAATTTAAACCAATATCTTAATTTAAACAATGAAGTCTAAGAGAAAAATAAAAAGTATTTCAAAACATTTGAAAAATTTTCCAACCAAAAACACGTCGTAATTCCGTCGTAATTCCGTCGTAATTTTCTGAGAAATAATTATTAATATACAATTTTAATATTAACTATGACTTTTAAAACAATTTTCAATTGTTTAAACAAATGTTAATTATTTAAACAATAATTTATTCCCCATAAATTTTAAAAATGATCTTATTTTCTTATTGAAATGCAATATTTTGTTATTGTCAGAAGTAGTAAATTTCTAAAAACATTACGTAATTATTTGAACAATTAATTATTGTATATTTTCAAAAATTTTTCAATCGAGCCAGAGATGTCCAATTTTATTCAAATTGATATCATATTATTATATGCTACTTTCTGTTGAATAATTATATAATTTTGACACATTTATTTTATTGTTTGATAATTTTTTTCTTTAAACAATATTTATTTTTTAAAGCAGTTTTTTTCGGTAAATAAATGAATTGCAATAAAATAGAAGACATAGCATTATGTTTCTGACTTTATAGCGTATAGAAAGAAAAAATTTACCACTTTCTAATTGTGTAAACAAATATAATTTGTTTAAATAATTACTTTCCCAAAAATACTTTCGAAATCATAATTAATTATATCTTCTACTTAATAGTTATCGAAAAATAACTGCTTGAGCAAATGAAAATTGTATGATTATGAGTATATATACGTATATATGTATATATGTAT
>NC_046666.1:111855690-111857226 GCF_010883055.1 Belonocnema kinseyi | reverse complement strand
ATAATGCAGATTTTACCGTGAGCGAGTGTGTTTTTTTAATAGTGTATTGAAATTTGATACTACAGATTTAACCGTGATTGAGTGTTTTTTTGTGATAGTATTTCAATTTTATACTGCAGATGCATCAAATGTGGAGGATCCTGGCGACTATAGATCAGATTTAGACGATTATGTGGAATCAGACGATGGAACCGAAGTAGTGCAAGGTACGCCTCACGAGTTCAACAAGTGTAGTAGATACATTAAAACTGCGTGCCTATCGTAATCTTGGATGACAATGATTTTTTGAACTACTTTTTTTTATAATGAAAAATCTTTGAATTTCAGCATAGATATTAAAAGTTTTGCAAGAATTTCTGAAAATGTGTTTTCTGCACATTTTTCAGAGGCAAAAATGATGAAATTTCTCCTACATCTTTTCAAACTTTTACTTTCAAAATTCATTTTACATTTCTTTTGAATGAGATTCACAACTTGCTCCCAGCTAACATTCTTGAGTTTCCAAACTTTTTCAAATCTGTCAAGATTTTGATAATTCTCTTACAATTCTGCAAAGCTTGCGTGCCTTTCCATCATCGCTAGATTCATGTCATTGTCTCTGAGCGCCACGCGATTTTTCATTTTTTTTTCGCGCATTTCCATCATGGCTAGAATCTTGTCATTGTTTTAGAGCACCGCGCGGTTTTTCGTCGTTTCCCCGCTGCTCACCCCCCACAGTCGCTCACAAATCTTGTTATTTTTTTTAAGCCGCTCGATTTCAGTTGTGTTTTTTCGCCCTTCCACCACCTCTCGCGCATATTTTTTCGCGCGGTTTTTGGTCTTTTTCCCGCGCCCTTCAGCCTTCATTCGCGAATCTTGTCATTTTTTCAAGCCCTTCGCGGTTTTTCGTAGTTCTCTCCCCCACCTAAAATTCTCGGATGCACGGGCTTAGAAAATTTCTCGAATTTTCGCACTTGAACAATTTTTTTGCGTCTCAGTCTTGTAAATGTTCCAACACAAAAAAGTAGAAAAGCTATCAAAGTCCGAAAGTTTAAGAATATTGTAAGTCCGTACATTCGAAAAGTAAAAAAGTTGACTTAATGCAAAAATTCGAGACATTTTCCAGTAAATTCCAGACATTTTTTAACATCGAACAGTAGAAAATATTTGTAAAGTCTGAAAATTCGAGAAAATGTTTAAGCCTGTAAATTGGAGAAATTTGTATCGTTCGTGCATTCAAAGAATTAGTCCAAGTCGCTGATTACAAATCTGGAATTAGATTTGCGAAATTCATTTGTTGAAACTATTTGTTCAAACAAATATTCGGAAAAATTGAATTTTTCGCAAGAAGCATATGCTTCTCATGGTTTTTCAAGGCACGGATCAAGAATCCGATATTAAATTGGCAATATGAAATCATTTAAATTCTACTTTTAAACAAGTTGTTTAAATAAATATTTGCAAGTTGGATTTTTTAATATTCTACATCTTTTTGTGGTTTCAGAGTTTAAATACGATTTATAAATGTACAAGTTGAAAAAAATTGTGAAATAAGCC
>NC_046666.1:111850898-111855590 GCF_010883055.1 Belonocnema kinseyi | reverse complement strand
TACGAAGTTCAGCATAGACTGGACGAAGACTCAGAAAATATAAATAGCTTCAAGGAGTTATGTGTTGCCCTCATAACACCTGATAAAGAATGCCCATCCATCCCTACCGAGGAGGTGAAAAAAGTCTTAAGAGGGATGAAGAACTATTCCGCACCGGGACCAGATTGTATCAAAAACTTCTGGTGGAAGAAATGTTCTTCAACCCATCAGCATTTGGCCCGTATTTTCACCCCATATTTGAAGTCGGAAGAGCCGATTTCAGAGTGGTTGGTGGAAGGGCGCACAATACTCCTGCCGAAAATAGGCAACTTAGCTGACCCGAAGAACTACAGGCCAATAACTTGTCTGAACACGCTTTATAAGATATTCACAGCTATCCTAAATGATAGGATTGTTCGGGAAATTGAACCTGTGTGGCAAGAAATGTATGAACAACAGGGCTCAAAGAAAGGTGTAGCCAGATGTCGGGAGAACCTGCTCATCGATAGATGTGTCTGCAAAGATGCACCATTCTATCAGCGTGACCTATCGATGGCCTGGATTGATTATCGGAAAGCTTTCGATTCTACATCCCATAGACTTATCATCTGTTTTTTGGAAATCTTAAAGGTTCGTCCGCAAAAAGTTGGGTGCATAGAGAGATTGATGCCGCTTTGGAAAACCAGATTTACTAGCTTATCTGGCAAAAATCGTGTGACAACTAACAAGGTCACGTTTCAGAGAGGTGTGTTTCAGGGCGACACCATGAGCCCACTCCTCTTTTGCCTTACATTATGGCCACCATCTCTAGCACTGCGCCATTCCGACGGGTACTTGTGCGGCAAACCTGCAGATCGAAAATACAAGGTCACTCATGTATTTTACATGAACGATCTCAAGATCTATGCTAAAAACAGAGAGCAACTGCATCCAGCTCTGTGGATTGTCGAACGATATACTAAGGAAATTGGAATGGAATTTGGGTTAGACAAATGCGCCAAGGTTTATTTGAAGCGCCATACGACGCCTTTGCGCTGGAGAGACTTATACATACCTATCTATAAAGGATACTCTCCGAAGCAGATACAAACGTCTCATCCGACAGATTTGGTCTTCCGAACTGTCGGCGAGGAACAAAGTATCTGCAACGAACATCCTTGCCGTCCCGGTACTACTCTATTCATTTGGAGTAGTTCCATGGACGAAGAACGAGCTCAGATCTCTTGATATCGGGACAAGAAAGGTTATACACATGAACAAAAGCATGCATCTTAAGTCTTCCGTTCTGCGACTGCACATCTCACGCCATCAAGGGGGTCGCGGAATATTGAGTCTTGAATGTCTTCACAACAGGATTATTCTGGATACAGCACATAGAGTTGCAAATGGAAGAGACCCTTTTCTTACAATGATCAGGAATCACGAGGAAGTGGGCAAAGGAGCATTTCTGTACAATGCAGCGGAGGAGGCTGCTGAAACACTCGGACTTGACTTCAGTATTAGGGGTGAGCAAAATGCATCAAATCTAATCTATCTCGAGTACTCACTCCTGAAAGCACGGATTAAGAAAGCACAAGAGAGAAACTTTCGTGAACAGCTCCTCGATAAGAGGATGCACGTTATCTTCCACAGAAATGTGAAGGATCAGTCAATGTCTTGTGAGCTAAAGTTTGCTTTCCTTAAATCGCCCGGATTGAAGTCTGGTACAGAGGGTTTCATTTTTGCATGCCAAGACGGTGTCATTTACACCTTAACTCGAGGCCTGACATTGTTCTTCTTGACTTCGAGAAGTGAACCATGTTCGTTATCGAATTTTCGGCACCAGCTGACAAAAACATCATAGCCAAGGAGAATAAAAAGAAAGAGAGGTATCGAGACCTTATAAGGGAGTTGCAACGATTGTACCCGGAATATTCTGTTAAACTAATCGTCCTTATCATCGGCGCTCTTGGAGGTGCCAAGCTTTCACTTGCTAATAGCCTAAAAAGCATCCCTGTGTGTCAACAATATGCTAGAACACTTGCGGGAAAAATGCAGAAGGCGGTTGTCCTTGGATCGCTCCGTGTTCTTAGGGTGCACGAGGCTTTTGCTGGATAGTCGTATTGATTCCTTTACAGACTGTAACCACCTATCTCACGGTTGTGAGACGTGGTTTTGGCTGAAATTTTACCGCGATTTCGCTGGAAGCGGGTGCAATTTTTCAGATTAGCACCCATTCCCGGCGAAATCCTGCGGTTGTCCTAATGACAAATTTTTAATTATATATGATATTAAATATACGTATTTAATTTTTCAATCAAAATCAAAATAAAACTTTCTCTACGTAAAAATTAAGTGAAAAATGCACTTAACACTTTTTCAATAAAAACAATGTCAGAAGCCAAAAAACATTGCTTCGAACATGATTTTTCAAAAAGTTTGTTTCCAGCGATGCATACTTGCTGAGAACATTTTTCTCTTATTTTTTTTTTAACAGAAATTTACACTTTAAAATTGTATATTGAATTTGAAAATTATCCTTGAAATATTATTATATACACTTCTAATCTGTTAAGAAAACATAATAATAATAATAATAATAATAATACTTTAAAATTTAAATAATATATATTAAAATAATTAGGTATAATTATTCATATTATTATTATCAAAGTATTATTGTTCTAAAAACTGAAGATAATAAATTTTAAAAATGTATTTATTATAATAACATTTTATAGTTGAAAAAATCATTAAAACCAATTCTTAGTTAAATAATTAATGTTAAACTGTGATGTGAAATTCAACAATTTTTAAGGAATACTTAAAATGTTATACATTGAAACATTTAGCAGGTCAAAATTAAAGAATTTTATAAGTTAATAGTTGAAGGAGTTTGTTGAAACTTGATTTTTGTTGTTGAAGATTTATCAGTTTAATTGAAATTCATTTACTTGGTTGAAAACCCGTTTTTTTCATTTTAAATTAATTTCTTGAACTAAAAATAAATCTTTTTAGTTAAAACATTACGATTTTAGTAGCATATTTAGCTCTTTGGATACAAAATAAATTATATTGTTGGAAATTAATGTTTTTATTTGAAAATTCGGCAATTTCATTTTTGGTTAAAAAAATTATCTTTTGACTTCTTCAAGGTAAGTGGGTAAAAATTCATGGCTTCTGTTGAAAATTCATTTTTGTTGTTGAAAATATTAATTTTTTTAAACTGGCAATTCAACTATACTATTTATTCCATTCTTGTTTGTTTGTCAACTGAACCATTTGTCGTTTAAAGTTCGCCTTTTTTTAAAGAAAATGAATATTTTTTAAAGTAAAATTACAAAACATAAACAATTACTTTTGTTTTAAACAGTGTTTCAACCATAATAAGGTGCTAATTCTATTTTCGTAATTTTGGACTCACAACTACGCAGTTATTCATACCGAGTATTCTTGCAACAGAAGTAGACCATAAAAGGAGGAAAATTTCCAAAATCTATTAGGTTCAACCAGGTATACGGACGGGCGATTTCCATTTCATCGCGGTGTACCTGCACGTCTTAACCTCTCCACTCGACAATTAAAATATTAAAATTAGACTAAATTATGGCAGATATTAGTTTGTTTTGACCCTGACTAGATAGCATTATGGAATTTTCCGTAGAATAGTTGAAAATGCATCAGTTTATTTGGTAGAAAATTCACCTGTTGACAATTTAATACTCATCCGGTGGAAGTAATGCTCTTATATTTTCCATATTTTAATCTACTATAATAAGTATATTCATTTTAATTCTATCCCGTGGAAAGTGATGTTTAATTTCCTTTTAATAAATTGCCCTTGTATTTAATACACTAGTATGGCCCTTATTTTTCAAAATCTTTTTTTTTCAACCCCTAGTTCTGTTCGATTTCCCAAGAATCGACCATCATTTTTAATATTATAAAAGTATTGTGTGTGCCTATATGTGTATGTGTATACGAAATAACTTATATTGTTTACTGTCTTTTTAAGGATTCGTCTTTCTGGTTTAAAAATTCAAGTAATTGGTATGAAGTTTAATATTCTTCTAGACAGTTGGCTAAAACTACGTATATTCTATTAAATTGTCAACAGGCGAATTTTATACCAGATAAACTGATGCATTTTCAACTATTCTACGGAAAATTCCATAATGCTATCTAGTCAGCGTCAAAACAAACTAATATCTGCCATAACTTAGTCTAATTTCAATATTTTAATTGCAAGTTACATATCATTGGAATCGCTAAAAAATATAGATTCCGAATATAATATTTTTCATTTGCTGATTGCAAAACTATAACATTTTTATGTATGGCATTTTATGCCTCATTGTGACAAAGGAGCCCCCCGCTGGCAAAGCCGGCGCAGCAATCTCGCTCAGTCAGGGACGTGAGGAGAAGTCGATTGGAGAGGGTAAGACGAGCTGGTACACCGCGATGAAATGGATACTGCCCATACGGACTATAGGCAAAGATATAAACGGTTCTTACTTAATTCCAGAAGAATGCTTTCTAGGTTTTCCCCGCAAGTAATTGAGGGGTTCAAACTTAAAAGGCCTTGCATAAATGAAGCCCTTAGAGGAAAAATGTGACACAGAAAGTTATGAAGAAAAACAGTAAAGAAAAAGTTCCGAGAAAAAAAGTAACCGAAAAAGTTCAGAGGAAAAAAGGTAAACAGAATTCCGGGGTAAAAATGTTACTCGGAAATAT
>NC_046666.1:111845541-111850798 GCF_010883055.1 Belonocnema kinseyi | reverse complement strand
GTGCATCTCTGGGGTTGTTTCTCGAAACATGGGTTTGGGAGATTGCACCTACATATACGGAACTCATTTTTTGTAACGTGGTAACAAGATGAGAATTGAAAAAATGAATAAATTGGCTTCATCCTCTGCTTGATTTTATACAGAATTTTGAATTTTGATAGCATTCAACATTTTAAAGAGAAAAATGTTTAGGTCTGTCATAATTAAAATAAATAAAACTTATCAGTCATTAAGATATAGGTGAACATAACACTTTTTCCGGCAATGTAATAAAATTATAAGTCATAATTTATGATTTATAGCATATAAATAGCTATGTAATGATATAAATTTTTAATTTTAAAAATAAATAATTAGTTTTCATTATATAGCTACTCACTAATAATTGTGAATCATTAGAATAATTATATGACAAATACTTAATATTCGAGTGGTAAATAAATATGCAGTACATAATTTACATTTATGGTAACTCCTGTAATTGTAACTGCGGTGGTAACTCATTTTTAAAATTTTCTAACTTAAGGGCATGTGGTACTTAGAAAATTATCGATTTTTCCAGTTTTAGGTTCCGACGGCTTTTTTTCTTCAATAATCAATATTTTGTCTAAATATTTTGGACATAATAGCGACCATGCTAACGGACGTCCCCACACACTTTTTTTTTGGTTTTATTCGAAAAAGTTTTAATTTAGCAAAATCTGATTAATTTGCATAGCGCTTAGGAATTAGTATCGACTTTACCAGTTTTAGGTTCAAACGGCTTTTTTTCTAGAATAATCAATATTTTGTCTTAAGAATTCGGGAAATGATAGCGAACATGCTAACGGACGTCCCCGCACACTTTATTTGTGGTTTTTTTTCAAAAAAAATTTTGATATTGCTGACAACGTGTCTATATTTGGAGGTTATGTATGTTACAATTCTCTTGTGCGTTATTTCCAAACTACACAATATTTTTGGCCGAAAACTTTAGACTTGCAAATAAACATAGTAATTAATCTCCCGGAACTAACCTTGTTTGTAGGCATTCAAAAAAGTTTATTTCATAAATAATTTCCAAGTGGCAAAAAATTGAACATTAGTTTCAAAGTTTCATGTTGTTTCGTACGCCCTCTACGCTGAAAATTTCAAAATTTATCTATCTACATTACCAGCTAGGCTGGTAAGATAGTTTATTACACCATAATTATTCTAGAGTGCTTACCGACAGAATCGGTACAATAGAGACCTGCATTATCGGAATGACAGAGAAATAAAAATCACCCTAACCACAAAATAATACACATGCATAAGATTTGGTAATTAGCAAAATAACATTTTTTAAGAATTATCCCTGAAAAAAGAGTCCGGGGACGTCCGTTATGATATTTTATAGCATTTCTGAATTCAGTTTTTGAAAATGTTCATTTTTGTGGGAAAAAAGCCGTCGGAACTGTACCCTATTGACCACACAACGAAGTATCACATGCCCTTAAGCAATAACCGACGCGGAACGTCTGAAAAATGCCGAAAACTGCGAAGTAACTCCGAGGAGTTGACCCACAAACCAAGACGGCGCTTTTAGCAGTCGGATTTTCACGGAGTCTCTTATTCCCTTACATCAGCAATCTCCCAGCTCATTTCTGCTACTACTTTTCAACCGTACAATGCAGTGACATCTGTCGTACAAACATCAAATAACCAATGGTATTAGGCCTCTAGAATGATAATCTATCCAATTAACTAGTCTAGCCGAAACTATGTTTCAATAACTCTGTTTCAAAGACTTGAATTTAACAACTAAACTTAAAATAATAACATCTATGAAAATATTTTCGATCGAAATTAAGGAAATACAAGTTCTTATATTTTCTTTGTTGGTACTGCGGTGGCGCATTTGGTAGCGCCCCTCACATGTAATGAGGAAGTCGTTGGTTCAAACCCCGCCCGCAGTGAATATTTTAGAACGTATTTTTCTCTCGTCTTTAATTAATATCGCATCATAAAAATTGATTATGATACAATAGCTCTTCTACTTATCAACCGTACAATACAGGGACCTCTGTCGTACAAACATCAAATAACCACTGGCATTAGGCCTCTAGAACGATAATCTATCCAATTAACTAGTCTAGCCCAAACTATGCTTCAATAACTCTGTTTCAAAAACTTTAATTTAACAACTGGCCTAAAAATAATAACATCGATGAAAAATAATTTCCATCGAAATTAAGAAACTACAAGTTCTAAAATTTTCATTGTTGGTGCTTCGGTGGCGCAATTGGTAGCGACCCTAACATGTAACGAGAACGTTGTTGGTTCAAACCCAGACCGCAGGGAAATTTTTAGAACCGATTTTTCTCGCGTTTTCCATTAATTTCGCATAATAAAAATTTATTATGATATAGTGGTTCTTCTACTTATCAACCGTACAGTAGAGTAACCTCTGTCGTACAAGCATCAAACAACCACTGGTATTAGGCTTCTAAAATAGTATTCTATCTAATTAACCAGTCTAACCGAAAATCTGCTTCTATAACACTGGTTTAATAGCTTGAATTTACAACTGGCCTTAAATATAATAACATCGATGAAAAATAATTTCGATTGAAATTAAGGAAATACAAGTTCTAAAATTTTTATTGTTGGTGCTGCGGTGGCGCAACTGGTAGCGCGAATTACATGTAATGACAACGTTGTTATTTCAAACCCAGCCCGCAGTGAATTTTTTAGAACTTATTTTTCTCGCGTTTTCAATCAATTTCGCATAATAAAAATTGATTATGATATAGCAGTTCTTCTACTTATCAACCGTAAAATACAGAGAAATCTGTCGTACAAACGTCAAATAACCACTGGTATTAGGCATCTAAAATAATATTCTATCTAATTAACCAGTTCAAACGGAACTCTGTTTTAAAAATTAAATTCAACAAATGGCCTTAAAATAATAACATCTATGAAAAATAAATTCGATCGAAATTAAGGAAATACAAGTTCTAAAATTTTCATTGTTGGTGCTGCGGTGGCGTAATTGGTAGCGCTCCTCGCATGTAATGAAGAGGTTGTTGGTTCAAACCGTGCCCTGAGCGAATTTTTTATTACTTATTTTTCTGGCGTTTTCAATTAATTTCGCATAATAAAAATTGATCATGATATAGTAAATCTCCTACTTATCAACTGTACAATACAGAGACCTCTGCCGTACAGTAGTTATTCTACTTATCAACCGCACAATACAGAGATCTCTTTCGTACAAACATCAAATAACTACTAGTATTAGGCCTCTAGAATGATATTCTATCCAATTATCCAGTCTAGCCGAAACTCTGGTTCAATAACTCTGTTTCAAAAACTTGAATTTAACAACTGGCCTTAAAAGAATATCATCTATTAAAAAATTTTCGTTCGAAATTAAGGAAATACAAGTTTTAAATTTTCTTTGTTGATACTGCGATACCGCAATTGGTAGCGCCCCTCAAATGTAATGAGGAGGTTATTGTTTCAAACCCAGTCCGCAGGGAATTTTTTAAAACATATTTTTCTGGCGTTTTAAATCAATTTCTCATAATAAAAATTGATTTTGCTATAGTAGTTCTTCTACTTATCAACCCTACAATACAGAAACCTCTATCGTAGAAACATCAAATTAACACTGGTATTAGGCTTCTAGAATAATATTCTTTCTAATTAATCAGTCGAACCGAAACTCTGTTTCTATAACTCTGTTTCAAAAATTTGAATTTAACAACTCGCCCTAAAATAATAACATCTATGAAAAATAATTTCGATCGAAATTAAGGAAATACAAATTCGGAAATTTTCTTTGTTGGTACTAAGGTGGCGCATTTAGTAGCGCCCCTTACATGTAATGCGGAGGTTGTTCGTTCAAACCCAGCTCGCAGTGAATTTTTTCGAAAGTATTTTTCTCGCGTTTTCAATCAATTTTTCATAATAAAAATTTATTATGATATAGTATTTCTTCTAATTATCAACCGTATAATACAGAGAACTCTATCGTAGAAACATCAAATAAGCACTGGTATTAGGCTTCTAGAATAATATTCTTTCTAACTAACCAGTCTAACTGGTTCCTATAACTCTGTCTCAAAAACTTAAATTGAAAAACTGGCCTTAAAATAATAACAGTGTTGAAAAACAATTTCGATCGAAACTAAGGTAATACAAGTTCTAGAATTTTCAATGTTTGTGCTGCAGTAGGGCAATTGGTAGCGCCCCCTCGCAAGTAATGCGGAGGTTGTTGGCTTAAACCCAGCCATACAATACAGAGACCTGTATCATACATACATCAAATAACCACTGGTATTAGGCCTACTAGAATGATATTTTCTTCAATTAACCAGTCTAGCCGAAACTCTGTGTTAATAACTCTGTTTCAAAAACTTGAATTTAAAAACTGGCATTGAAATAATAACATCTATGAAAAATATTTTCGATCGAAATTAAGAAACTACAAGTTCTTAAATTTTCTTTGTTGGTACTGCGGTGGTGCATTTGGTAGGGCCCCTTACGTGTAATGAGGAGATTGTTGGTTCAAATGCAGCCCGCAGTGAATTCTGAGAAACATATTTTTCTAGCGTTTTTAATTAAATTCGCATGATAAAAATTGATTATGATATAGCAGTTCTTCTTCTGATCAACCGTACAATACAGAGACCTCTGTCGTACAAACATCAAATAACCAATTGGTATAGCGCCCCTCATAAGTAATGCGGAGGTTGTTGCTTCAAACCCGGCCCGCAGTGGATTTTTTAGAACTTATTTTTCTCGCGTTTTCAGTTAATTTCGCATGATCGAAATTGATTATGATATAGTAGTTCTTCTACTTATCAAATGTACAATACAGAGACCTCTGTCGTGCTCACATGAAATAAACACAGCTAATAGGCCTCTAAGATAATTTTCTATCTAATTTACTAGTCTAACCGAAACTCTGTTTCTATGTCTCTGTTTTTAAAACTTGAATTTAACAACTTGGCCTTAAAATAATAACATCCATGAAAAATAATTTCGATCGAAATTAAGGAAATACAAGTTCTAAAATTTTAATTGTTGTTGCTGCGGTGGCGCAATTGGTAGCGTCCCTCACATACGAGGGTGGATTGATAAGTTTCCGGCCTGACCAAGAAAAACAACGTTTTTAAGAATTTTTTTTTTCATTGTCCGCAAATCTCTTACCGCCAAGCCATTTTTTGAGGTTAGGAAACAGAAAATAGTCACTCGGGGCTAGGTCTGGAGAGTAGGGAGGGTGCGG
>NC_046666.1:111832367-111845441 GCF_010883055.1 Belonocnema kinseyi | reverse complement strand
GCTGAAACTATAGCTACAAGCTATCTAAGGATGGTAGTATAGAACGCCACCTCAAGGTAGGCCTAGTGGCGCCATCTCTTGGTCAGGCCGGAAACTTATCAATCCACCCTCGTATAATGAGGTGACTGTTGTTTCAAACTCAGCTGGCAATGAATTGTTTAGAACTTATTTTTTTCGCGTTATCAATTAATTTCACATAATAAAAATTGATTATGATATATAATTTTAATATCATATTAATATGATATATATTATAATTTTTTGATATATAATTTTATGGAAATTTATTGTTACCAATATAGATGAATTCAAATAAAATGTAAAATATATGATAGTTTTACCTTTAATTACTTAGCACACTAATATCTGATTATAAATAAAAAAACATGGTCGTGTCCACGCTCTTGACATTCACAGATTCACCGGCGGTAAAACAAAAGATTTCGCGTAAAATGCGCGAATATCAAGGGGGCACCAGATCGCGCTTCACGCGATACCGCCCAAATTTAAATTTGTATTTACGAAAAATGATTGCAGAAAATAATTATTCACATTATTAATCGATGTTTTAATATTTCCTTGACTATTTATAAAATAGCAAGTAAAATTACTGGAACCGATGGTAAATCTACTACAATATTGTAATAATAATTTTTCTTCTCTTATTTTCAAAAATGTTTCATTTGAAATTTTTATAAAAATGAGCGGTTTTAAACGTTTTTTTAACTAAAAAAATTCGTCGTTTTTTCGATCGAATTCTACTTAGGTTTTTTTCTCCTTTTCCACGATCTATTTGTTGTACACATTTTTAAATTTGAACGCATTTGCACTCGAAAGCCATCACCTAAGGTATAACAAAGGTGCGCGTCCGGTGCCATAACTTGGGACCTCTTTCAGTACGCCTGATCGTCAACAGAGGCGCTCTTATTCGTATATTGTCAGGGCCGTAAAGTTACCGTAAGTACCGTATAATTCAGACTGCCTGACTTAATAATAAGGGAAGGCTATTTGGCCCGTAAACGGAACGGATCAGGGCCGTTACATAAATTTAATAATCAGGCATCCTGAGCCGGACCTGATTAGGCCCCTTTTTAAAAAAGTTAAAATAAGGCAATTTCCGCACGTGTTCAGGCTGTTTCAAGGTAATTCAGAATATTTCAATGCCCAGTGGGCAAAAAATTTGGCGACGTATTTAAGATATCGTTAGGACATCTTTATGACAACTTTAAGACAGCATATGTCTATGTCGTTTCGGTGTCTTTGCGATATCGTAAGGACGTTGCTAAACTTTATGGCCACTGGGTGTACTTCGGCACAATTCACACACTTCAAGATACTTCACACAGATTATCCACATACTTCAAGGTACTTCAGGATATTTCAGATATTTCGTGATAATCCAGAATCTTTATAAATACTGTAGATTTCAAAGTATTTAAGGATATTGATAGGTATTCCAGTATATTTGAAGTGACTTCCGTAGACTTTACACGATTGCATCTCAAACTTATATTTTTTAAATCACTTTAAATCACTTTTTATATTAAGAAATACAATTATTTCTCAATATTTCGTTATTTTATAAAATTTCCAATCATTTTGCATTTTTTGAATTTTTGGGATGAGATTTGAACCCCGAGATTAAATCGCTTCTTCAAATTTTATTGTAAGACGTATAGACGAAGTGAAAAGTCATTCAATAATAAAAACTCAAAAGTTAATCTGAACATAATATTTTTGTTAATATTGTCAATTAATTCTCGACTGGGGTGCATATCATGAGATTTTTGTAAGGTGTAAAAGTGCTGAATGTGTCTTATCATTTGTTGATCACATTAGTCCAAATATAATTCATCAACCCCAACATACTGCCGAAAATTATGCACAATTCATAAAAAGAAAATGCATCTTGTTATTAACGTTTTGCGTTTTGATGAGTTGGTAACCCAACGGATTTTAATGAGAGCCTTTTATTGTAATTCGCTCTCTAATTGCGACCGTAGCTAAGCTGGCTATAGGCAGATGTCATATATACTTATATCGCTTCTTAGACCTACAGTTTAGACGCAATGACATGTATCTGTAGCGGATGAATTTTCTCTGGACTACATGTGACCAAACGAATGATATGCACATACATCACGCTATACGTATAAAAAATAGCGTAAAGTTATGCAGTAGGGGGAAACGATTTATTGTCATGATTTATCGTTTTGGGCATGACTTACGTCGGCTTGTATCAAAACGTAAAAAGGCAGGGAATCATGAATAATACCCAATAAATTTGGACGAATGGCGTAACCTGATGCAACTAACGCGCTAAGAGCTGTGTGTTTTGCTGGGCTGAACACATCATCTGTATCGAGTGCCAACCCCATTTTCGTCAGATCAACGAGATCCATTCAATTTTCCTTCTCGATTCTTATGTAAAATGATCTCCAGAATCCAAAACTCTACAGCGAAGCTCTCGCAAATGTGCCCGCCACAAAATACCAAAAGACGTGGTAAACTTCACTATGTAGTCATTGATCTTCAGTGGCTCGAGCTCTGATGAAAAATATCCCTCTGTTTCAAAGTAGTCACTTATGACTTGAAACTGTTGTTGGAATTTATACCATGTTTCCTCCATAAAAATGATTCCTTGTAACTTGTGAGATACAATTTTTATAATTGTTTGAAAACTGTTATCGGGCTGCAATTCAAGACCAATAATTGCGTTTTTACTGCAGGAGTTATTGAGTGCGTAGAGAGTGGTTAAAATGAGATGCTTGCTTGTCTTGCGTGATGCATCCACTTCCGTCATGTGAACTCTTTTTTAGTAGTAGCAGCAGTACCCGTGATGGAGTTATTTTCAGTACCCTTTATGTCACCAATCATAACTTCTTACATAGTAGGTTCTTCTTTCAAAGATACAGAGAAACTAAATCTTTGCTGGCTTCCCAGGGATCTTCTTTCTTACAAGAGTATAGACTAATTATGGGTGGGAGAAACACAAGTGTAGACACGTTTGAAGCATTGTACTATAATTATCATTAGTCAAAAATATAGCAATAAAATCAAAGCAGGTCTAAACACTCTTCACACGCAATGCTTATAATTAAAAAAGTAGAGTTTATGTATAGTAATGTGAGGAAAAATAACTCTGTGTGAGTGAGCCTTTACATATTATTTAGTGGATTTAAATATAGAACTAGGATAATCATTTAATAATTAAATAGATTTAGCAGTTATTTATATAGGTCAAATTCATTCTAGTAACAAGAAAAAAATAAGTTCAAATTAAACGCTGTTAGATGAAAAATAAAAATACTTCTTTCGTACGCATGATCGTGATTAATATGAATTACAGCCCTCACTGTATACGTGAGTCTCCTTCATATTACTATTAATATAAAAAATCTCAAAGAAAAAATGAAGGTTGGCTTTTTTTGTAAAATACTTTTTTCACATATTTTAAATTGGAAAATAATATTTCATGGCTTTTAAACTAAATAATAAAACACTTAATTTTCATAATGTTTGTTTAGTTGAAAATTTCTAAGGATTATATTGTCCTCGATCAGAACGAAATATTTGCAAAATATTTAATATTTACAAATTATGAGCTTATAAACATGGAAAAATGCAACAACAAAGCAATGAAACAATTAAACTCTAAATGTTAAATGAAACTGTGAAATGAGTTTTAGGACTAAAATGCTAATGAAAACATAGTAAATAAACAAAATATTTGTTAGGATTTTCTCACGACAAAATATAGGTTTATATCCTATAATTAAATTTTTGTAATATTTTCGCAATTCCATTTTAAATTTTAAATATTTGAGGATATTTTAAAAGATGTCAAGGAATTTTCAATTCATTTTTTATAATTTAAAAGAATTTCAAAGAATTAGAAAAATTTAGAAGGATCATTTTAAAAAATTTCAAAGTACTTTAGAAATCTTAAAAAAAAGTTTTAGGTATTTCAAAGTATTTCGAAGGTTTTGAAAAGAGATTGAAAAAAGATTTGAAAAGAGATTTTCAAGAGCTTTAATTTTTTTAAGAGATTTCAAAAGATTTTGAAGGATTTGAGAAATTTGAAAAGATTCGAACGAATTTTCAATTGATTACAGTAATTCTTTATGAGATTTTAAAGGACTTGATATATTTTCGAATATTTTAATAGATTTCAAGGAATTTTCAATTGATTATACTAATTTAGTATGAGATTCTAAAGGATTTGAAATATTTCAGGATATTTTTAAAATTTCAAGGAATTTTCAAGAGCTTTAAAAAATTTTAAGAGATTTCAAAAGATTTTATAGGATTTTAAATATTTGAGGATGTTATAAAAGATGTCAAGGAATTTTCAACTTATTTTTATAATTGAAAGGAATTTCAAAGAATTTAAATAACTTTAGCAGGTTTATTTAAAAAAATTACAAAGTACTTTAGAAATCTTTGAAAGATGTCAAGGTGTTTCAAAAGATTTTGGAGGTTTCGATATATTTGAGAGTATTTTAAAAGGTTCCAAGGAATTTTCAATTCATTACAGTAATCTAATGTGATGCTTTAAAGGATTTGATATATCTTAGGATATTTTAATAGATTCCAAGGTATTTCCAATTGATTTCAATAATTTAGTATGAGATTTTAAAGGATTTGAAATATTTTAGGGTATTTTTAAAATTGCAAGGAATTTTAAAGAGCTTTGAAAAATTTCAAAAGATTTTAAAGGATTTAAAATATTTTAGGATATTTTAAAACATTCCAAGGAATTTTCAATTCATTTCAATAATTTTAATCGATTTCAAAGAATTTTAACGATTTTGTTCATATTTTCTGGTTGAAGGTGGAACTACTTTGTTAAAAATTTAGTTTTTTTTGGTTGATGATTCATCAATTTAGTTGGAAAAATTTGTTTTCTGAAAATTCAAGTATTTTTTAGAAAATTCTTTTTGTTTTGGGTTAAAAATCAATTTTTTTAACTACAAATTTAACTATTCTATGTCTCATTAAAAAGTCATCTTTTTTAGTTCAAAATTTTTGTATTTTATTGAATACTCGTCTTTATTGGTAAAAAACTTATCTTTTTGCCGAAAATTTAATTATGATTAAACATTGATTTTTTTATAGAAAATTAGTCTTGGTGAAAAATAAATTTCTTTTGTGAAAAACTCATGTATTTTATTAAAAATTCCTGTTTTTAGTTTACAGTTCAGCTTTTTGGATAAAAACTTAAGTTTTTGTTCAAAAATTTTATTATTTTGTTTAAAACAATTTTAACCATTTTTTTTAATTTATAGATTTCCATGAAAATTTACTTTTTTTGCAGAAAACTAATTGTTTTAGTTAAAAGTTGAATTATTATTATTAATGAATAGTCAACCAGTCATTAATATTGATATAATATTTTATAATTATAATATTAACATGAATAATATATATAATAGTAATAATATCCATTCTGCATATTATATACACCTGAAAAACATAACCTCAAAATCGATTCATACATGAAATGAAGAATCACGCGAAACATTAAATTCGCTAATGATTTCCATTTCTTTCAAATGGGGATCGACATATAAATAGAAGACCACCGAAGTCTTCCAAAGCTTTCAGATCCGCAATCATCGTACAGCAGAAAACCAAAGTCGAATCGTGCATTTTCGGCTTACACACGAACTCACAGTGGTAATCATGCACCTTCTGTCTTGCGGCTTCCAAACGGTAGGTATGGTGGAGGTAAATTTGTAGCTCGTTCTGGCAGCACTGAAATGACTAGTCAAAAAGGCCTTTGGGAATGAAAAGACAACATTCCTGAGACGAAGAGGCGTCATGGTTATTAGTGTTTTCCTGTGCAACTTTTCCCACGGACCCAAAAATCTAGGATGACGATAAGCTATGGGCATATACTCTACCGTGTGATCTTTTCTGAATCAGAGAAATATTCTTGAGTGATATCGCAGTGGGGGAGTAGGAGACTAGTTATAGGTTCTCAGGGCTAATAGATTAAACAAAGATGTCTTTCGGTAGAAAAGCTGTGATGCTAAAGGTATGGTGGAGGTGGTTATGCCCAACAGTGTTTTCCCGTAACATTTTTCCCAAAAGAAATATTTTCAGATGAAGATCAGTCTTGACCTTAAGCTCTAACGTGAAGCGCGGTCTTTCGCAGTTACTGCTCTTTATCTAAATACTATTTAGTTTAAAGATTGTTAGTGATTTTGTTTTGATATTTTTGTACTGAACTAATGGACTTTTTCAGGACGGTAATTAGTTATTATAGTGCTTTTTTGTACTATAATTTAGTGCAATAAATTTAACTGTGCTCTGTAAAGTGCCTGTCTGTGCAACTTGAAGTTACTACGTAAAGTGAAAATAACTCAAAATGTCAATGGAGAGTCAAGTGAATGAAGTAGTGCTAGCTTAACAGAAGGAGGTTGACCGAGAGATCCTTATGGCTACGATAGAGTTCTACATCCGCAAATGTGACTCTCTAGGGCGACTTGATGGAGTTGTCCAAGAAGCCATAAGCAGAAAGGACGATATACCTCTTCTTATGATGTTAAGGAGATACCTCAGCATGCAGAGAGAGACAAACTTCTTTAAAATTTTTACTAATTACATTTTTTGTATAAAGTATGCATGAAAAGAAAATATCTGTAATTTAATTTTTTCCTTCGATTTTTGTTAAAGATATTATTCAAAGAGAAAAAGCCGTAGAGGTTCTAGAAGCCGATGCTATGCATCATGAATGAATAAGGGGTCAAATAGTATCTATAACCGAAAAAGGGGGTCCAAAAAACCAGAAGAGATCATTAAAACACATATCAGAAAGAAAAAAGCTATCGCGGGATCCTAGAAATAGTAATCCTAATAATACAAAATTAGATTCTAATATAGTTCCAGAGACAGACGATGACGAGACAGATTTTGACGAAGACATTATACCAAATTCTCAAATAAAGAAAATTTAAAAAAATCAGTAAAATTAGTTCAAGAAAATAGAGGTAGAGATCAGGAAAAGCGTGAAAATATTATACCGGAGAAAATGGAGGAAAAACTCAAAATTAGATTGTCAAAAGAACGTGAGGTTAGATTAAGGAAAATTTCAAAAATTAGAGAGGAAAGTTTAAAGAAAGAGCAAAAATTGGAAAACGCTAAAATAAATGAATAGCAGGCCAAAAAAGATCGATTAAAAGTAACAAAAAATAAACAAGCAGAACACTATTATATGATAAGTAAAAAGGGGGAACTAGAACAAGCTCAGAAGAAACAAAAAAAGTTCTAAAAGAGGTGCAGAAAAAACAGAAGATTCAACAGCAGATGGAGGGGAGCATATCAGAAATAAATTTCAAGGTAAAGTTAATTATATATATGTACAAAATGTAATTTTATTAAACGCTATTTTTATACAAATTAAACATTATTTTAAAATGATTTTTTTTCTTTTTTCAGAAGTTTAAAATTGTGTCAAAAGCACAGTGACTCAAGTAGGTTCAAATATGCAGCTTGACCCAGTGGATGGTGATCCGAGTGCAATTGCAGGCCCGTCAAGAGCTATGCAGACTAGTCCTGTTAATACAGCTCTAGAATCTGCAGACCCGTCTATACCTACGGAAGATCTCCAGCTCAACACAGATGACCTGGAGGATGCTCAACCACTAGGTAGGGATGAGACTGATAATTTAATCCCCCTTATATTCAAAATAGCAGAATGTGACCAGCATATTCGGAAGTTCGATACAAAAAGGCGAAAATTGACATTTAAAATTATACCTCCGGGAGAGAATAACCCGCTCCTTCGGTTGGAATGAGCCTTCTTACAGCTATATAATTAATGAATTGTAGGAAAATTATTTCTTCTGTCGCTATATAATTACATAGTATAGTGCTGTGACGATACGGATTTAGTAGATGTTGTGTTCGGTTCAGGTGGGTTTGATAGAAGAGTGGCTTGGTGATAGAGACAAGCTTAAAGCTCAGATTAAAGCAGCTGAAAAGCTTACGCGAGATGCTGGTGTAATACTACTATTCATTGGCTGCGGTTTACCTGAGCTGGTTGCTTTTCAAAAATACCTGGTAAAAACTCAAATAGCATTAACGGTTTCTAACTTTAAAGATTTTGGAGAAAGGCAGGGATAGAGCTATTAATGAGAGTGCTTCCGAAATAATAGATACAGGCGGTGATATTAAACAAAATGTTTATTTACTCTAAGAGGTTCATCGAAATTTCCATTACAGCGCTATTTTAGATTTAATTACGGCCGGTGCATTAAGGGAGTTTTTCATACCCTGTAACAAAGCATACTTGAGGAAAACAGATCACAGGTGCACAATGCAATGTTCCGCTTGTTACAGTACACCGCCTTGTAAGCGCAATGCTAATATTAATAAATAAAATAATGTTAAATGTGGGGACTGCCGTTGGTACAATTATGGAGCCGAGTGTTGCAGAAAGCACCTTCTTCCTAATTCACACTCAACCGGTAAGAGTATTTGTTCAGTCTTGCAAATCTTGAGATTAATAAGGCTGCCCCAATTAAGTTAAATTATAGAGCTGCTCGAAGAACTGAATATCACCAAGTAGTTACCAAAGATGAAAACAAAACCTGTAAACCTCTTTACACAAAAAGAAGACTAATCGGAAATTATGATTCTCTACCCTTTGGTTACATAGGAAAATAAATAATTAAAAACATATTTCCCTTTTTTTAATTTATTTATTGTGCTTGAAAAGGGCTAAAAATGATTTATCTCTCTCATTCCTACGTTTTGATTAAGAAGCATCTCATATTTAAATGAACAATATGTAGGTACACTTTTTTAATTTTATTTGTATTACTTGAATTTCTGTATGTTAATAACGAGAACATTTACTTTTGTGCTTTCAGAAATGATCTTTCAATCGTTTCGATGGACCAGTGGTGTATTGTGACCAGAATGTATTAGATGATTCAATCCCAGATAACAATTCGTGCGCGCATGTTACGCGCACATCGATGCGCGCATGACATGCATGCCAAAATTCACCATGTTCGCTCACATTTTGTGATTGTAACTGAAGTGCGTGCACAAGGTGTGGCACAATGCGAGCATGTTTACAATCACCCTGTGACGAGATTTTGCGGCGCGTATATGCGCGCAACATAAGTATCCCCTATCGAAAAAAATCTCTGAGTATATTCTAAAAATTCTCTAGGGTCAGAGAAGCTCAGAGAAATTCTCCGCAGGCACTCAAGTAGATATATTTTAAGGCCCAGGTAGTTCTTTTAAATGTTTTAAAGGTTTTAAAATGTCCTTTCCGGAATTGAAATGGAAATACGATCATAAATAACAAGCAGAGAGTCTGAAATTGAAATAACAATTCGATCATAAATAACAAGCAGAGAGACTATATCAATAGAGTAGCCGACACTCAAGGGTCCTTTCTTAAGCTTTCAGATTAAATTTTAGAACTAGATTTTTTAATTTCATAGTTTACAGCCTAAAACGTGATAATTCGGAATCTACGGGTTTCGATGATTTCAGATATCTAACTTTTTTTTAAATGCTCAAAATTGGAATTAATACAACGTTTCTTGTAAATGGAATGAGATACGCCAAAAAAAACAACATTTTTTAATTCAACTAGAAAATTTTATATTAGTATATAAGTTATAATTATAAATAAGTATAATGAGAAAATTCACCAATTAAAAAAAAAAGTGTTAATAATATTAAGAGAAATTTAAAAAGGGAGAGCAGATTAGCCACGGCCAACTACTGTAAAGAACTCTGCCCGCCCGGTACGTGACGAATCCAAAAAAAACATTATATTATCGTCGCAAAACTCTTAAAAGGACTACTAAAAGGATCTTGAAAAGGACCCAAATCTCTCAGACTATCTCCGAGACTATATTGTTTCAAATCGACTCTGTTTATAGACTCAAATGGGCCAGGCTATTTTGCTAGAGACAACTCAGAGATTTGTTTCGGTAGGGCCCAGTGGGGGCACAAAATGTTTAACTTGTAAATTAACCAAATTTATTATTTAATGCTTATAAAAGCTATAAATTGCCTTTTAAATAAGGGTGCCGTCCTGTAGGTGTAGCGCAACAGAATCACAAAGCAGAATATCATAGATGTGAAGGAGGTAGAGAATCTATATTTTTCGTAATCCTGAGAGTGAAAGAGATAAATAGATCTGCCAGTCTCTTTCACTCTCGCTTTACGCCGCCATTTTCTGCGCACAAGGGACTGTGCGAAACAAGCCGGTTGGCTGCCAGCTAGCCCAGTGCCTTTTGCAACATTGCAACGCGTCGGTGTGTGCCGGTTCTAGTTTTGTGAGAATCACAAAATACTACAAGGAGACCGCACGTCATGTATTTCGACTGGCGCCAGTTCGCGATCCTAGATTAGAGCTTCCCTTCAGTGAAAATATAAAATCAGAAATTGTCGTTTGCTATAGAGTATTGTGTGTTTATAGGTTAAGTTTGGGTATGTCAAGTGTCAGTTGGTGTCGGGAACGCAGGGATAATGCTTGTATAATTTATATAATCATATGAGTAATGCCATTAAAACAAAAGGATGAATATAAAAACAATAGAACGCAAGTATAGATTTTGAGGATTTTACGTCTAATACCTCTCTATTTCTGTGCCCTACTGCCCGAATCACAGCCCTTACAAAAACAACGAGACATTGTTATATCACTTATTACATAGTTTTTTAGCATTGACACTTTGCACAACAATTTTTTTCCTCTAAACACAAACAGTTTGCAATTTCACAGCGGCATTAATATGTTATATTTGTACCGGTTCAAAATTTACATCACATGTTCTCATAGTTCCTAGAGTTTCCGTAGGTAGCGCTATCATCTGGGAAGCAATGAAAATTTGAGGACAGTCGATCGCGATTGTGGGTTTTTTTTCCACCATCCTCGCTATAGGCGTGTTATTTTGTTAATAAATTCCGATACATTTATTTAATTCAACCTTTTATTTACCTCCTTCAATATAAATAAATAATTTTAGGATCGTCAACCCACGCGCACCGAGTGTTTGCTCCATTCACGCAACGCGCGTGCCTCGCATGGCGTGCGTCGCATATGCGCCTCCATGGATGGCGCATCTGAGTGCTAATCGGAACGCACGTCGTGCGGATTAATCCGCACACGTGCCTCCACATTGCGCGCATCCTGCGCACCAATTGTTATCTGGGATGTTCTGCTGCAGTCAAGCAGCAATAGACATTACACCATAAAATATCATGGAAAGTGAAGAATATAACAATTATATTTGCGTCGGTTCAAAAAATTTTACTTTTGAAAAACCTGAGTTCTTGTAATTAATAAAGTATTTATTATGTCAGGACTCGCTTATTGTGTTCATGAAAACATTTCTATATCACTAATTTATTTTAAAAATAATTTGCTTCATTATTATTACACCAAATATATATTCTGATCAATTATGTACAATCATAAAAAAATTATTAAATAAAAAAACGTATGCTTTTAATTTGAATATTATAATTTCATCCATCCTTTCTATGTTGTGATAGTTTCCTGAATATAGCTTCAAAAACTATTTGCGATGAGGGGGGGGGCGATGAACGCGGGGGGCTGGAGAGGGAGAAACACGCTCTTGTGAGCGGAATTTTAGGCGTGTGAAAGCGTGAAGGCACGTCAAATAAATAAGCTTATAGATGACATGCCGGGTCAGGGTTATCAGCTCAAACCCCTGACATTGCGAGAAATAATCTAATAAAAATGGGGATAAGCAAGATACTGATAAATTTTTTTAGAAAACTAAGATTGAAATAAGATCCTTTGTAGCGGAGTAAATATTCATTGTCGCATATGAATTACATTGTTTAACTGATAATGAATCATTATCTAATGTGGACACACGCTGGTAGCATCCATTCACGTCACTAATACGTGGTCCGACAGGTTGTGGTAAAACTTTCTTCATAAAAAAGTTTCTTCGAAATCGAAATGGGATGTGCGATACTAAAATTGAGAGCATAATTTTTTATTATTCCGAGTGGCAAGCGGCCTACAAGGATTTGGAAAAGAGATAGAGTTTCTTGAAGGATTACCACAGTCTTCTGATTATTCCAGTTATCCAAGGCCTAAACTTATAATTCTCGATGATTTAATGAGGGAATCTTCAAGTAGCACCATTGTCGATCTTTTTACTAAAGGGAGTCATCACAAAAATCTCAGCGTTATTTTCCTTTCTTAAAATCTTTTCCATCAAGGACATGGACAAAGAGATATTTCTTTAAATTCAAACTATATTGTAAGGTTTAAAAATCCTCGAGATCGGCCTCAAATTCAACATCTTGCGCGCCAGGTGTATCCTGAATATCCACGGTTTATACAAGAAGCCTACCACGATGCCACTTCTCAACTGCACGGCTATTTACTTCTAAACTTGAAACAAACAACTCCTGACAACTGTCGATATCGCAGAAATATATTCCCGGACGATCCTCATAAGTACGTTTACGTACCAGTGAAGGATATAAAGGTTAGACACAGTGATTGTGAAGTTCCCGTTATACATTTGTGATGACGTCGAAAGATTGCACAAATACAAAAGCTAGGTGAATCTCGCGGCGGCACCTGGAAAAGCAAAAAAAGATTCATCGTTCAAAAGGGTAGATACATAGAATCAATGAACGAATGCAAACGGTAAATAACACATCTTTACATAAGAACAATAATAATGATTCACCGATTATGCCATCGATACATGGTGCAACCACAAAGACACCTGGTAGCAATCTTGGTAGATTAGATTCTGAAATCTAGATTCTGAAAATAGAGCCGATTCTTATTTTCACCTTTTCCTTACGACGAGCGTAAGAGGTGGAAAGACTATTGTCAGGGGCTGAAAAAATTCCTCTTCTTTGTGGACGAAAATAGAAAATTGCGAAAATAAAAAAGTTTATGTCTGTAAAGGATATTATAGCTAATGTACCTAAATCGTTGCGAGAGAGTGGGACGATGGTCGTGGGGGCTAAAGCGTAGGCTTTGGACCCACTCCTTCGGCTTGCGGGTTCGATTCCCGCCTCGCACTCTGGAAGAGTCTCGGT
>NC_046666.1:111822191-111832267 GCF_010883055.1 Belonocnema kinseyi | reverse complement strand
TCCCCCTTCCACCACCAAGTAAGTGTGTGGAGGGTGTGTAAAGGAATAAAGAAGGTGTAAGAAAAAATGTAAACCCTTAGGGGACACATTAGAAGCTTCCACCTAAATCGTTGCGATCCAAAAGTACTTTATTACTTACCCAGTGGGCACACAATTTAGCGACGTCTTTACGACATCTTTACGGCATCTTTACGACTACTTTACGACATCCTATGTCCATGTCGTTTCGGTGTCTTTACGATATCGTAAAGACATCGTCAGATCATACGACTTATTAATGATACCGTAAAGACACCTTAACGACATGGACATAGGATGTCGTAAAGTTGTCGTAAAGATGTCGTAAAGACGTCACCAAGAGTTGTGCCCACTGGGTAATCATCTAAGAAAGTCTGAGTTTGCCGGTAGAATAAAATGGGATAAACATGGCTTGGTGATCATCGACGGTGAACGAATTGAATATTCCAACATCATAGATCTCATTAATGATGCATTAAGGTATAGAAAAAGCGTCAATCTCCCTGGTAGAAGACACTTTGCCCTTGTCCTTCATGAGCTCGGCACATCGCGAGAGCTCGTGAAAAATCGAGTATATTGAAACCTTTCTGAGCAAATACAGCAATAAATCAACAACCGATCACTCTTAAACCAAAAATCTATTATAATAGACAAAGAAACTAGTGAGGATGAAGCAGGGGCAAATAAGACCCTACCGCTTTCTAATAATTTAATTCGTAAAAGGAGTCGCAGTCAAATTAGAAGAAGCAGTCGTCTAAAGAAGAGTCAATCAGGTTCTGGATTGCTGACTAATTGGCAGTCCTTTTTCCTAAAATGAAACTGCTTGAAGAAATATACTACAATTCAGGTCATCCTGCTTCTTACAGTGGTGCAGAAAAATTAACTCGTGCTACGCGTGGCAAAGTATCACGTACAGAGATACTTGATTAGCTAAAATCACAGGACGCATTCATTTGACATCGCCCGCTTAGACGAAAATTTCGTAGAGCTCATTATACAGTTACCGATTTTGATGAGGTTTGGGAATGTGATTTGATTGGCATGCAAAGCATGTCTACTCATAACCATAATTATCCCTATCTCTTAGTAGTCATTGATATTTTAAGTAAGTTTGCTTGGGTTGAGACACTTCGAAATAAAACTGCACTGGATGTAAGAAAATTCTTTTGAACGCATTTTACAGAGAAGTAATCATCGTACACCCTTCTGTTTACAATCAGACAAAGGAAAGGAATTTTTAGGAACTCCTTTTCAAAAATATCTGGCTGATAATGGGATAAAATTTCAAGTACCGCGGGATCCTAACGTTAAAGCAGCTGTAGTCGAACACTTCAATCGGACACTCAAGGAGCGTATGTGGCGGTATTTTACACATACAAATACTCAACGATATATTGATGCTTTACAGCAAATTGTGAGTGCTTACAATAATGCTCGACATTCCAGTATTGGAATGGCACCATCTGAGGTTAATTTAACGAATGCACCCGAAGCTCGAACAAGTATTCAACGCCGGTTTTGTAATGAAAAAAAGTCTAAAAGAAAGCCTAAACACAGTGTTGACGATCTTGTCAGAATCAGTCGTGAGAAAGGTGTCTTTGAGAAAGGTTATGACGCTGGACCTGTAGGTTTTGAATACTCAATATATGATGGCGATCGTAAAAATAGGAAATCTATTGAGAAACGTATAGACCTGCTTCATAAATATAATGCGCCTATAACTATTAGACGAAGTAAGGCAGATGATAAAGATACAACATATATTATAGAGGAAACAGTAGATAATACTGACTCGAAAAAATTGGTGAAAAATGAAAAAAGTCATAATAACGGATGGAAAAAGCTCCTTGTGAATTTCTTTGCACCGGGTCTTTATGTCGATATTGAGGCTCTTATAAATAATCTAAACAGTTTTCCAGAATTAGGCCGACACATTAAATTTATGTATGATAAATTCAGCAGCAGCTATGTACGCATACAAAAACAGTGTGGAAAATTATTTTTGACGTCTGATCAACATTTTTTGGTACTTTGTGGTAAATTGTCACGTATTCTAGGGTTTGCACCAGATAATTTACTTCCAATTGAAAATATTGAAAATACTGCTAGACATCCACCTAGTCTAGCATGTGCTCTTCCGGATAAATTATTTGTTTACTGTAATATTTGTGAATCCCGCGTTGTAAGCGATGTAAGAGCATCACTTTAACTCACGGTATCCATAGATTCAAGAGCTTATAGTTTTCGAACCAGACAAGTCAGCAATTTTTCATCAACAAGTTACATACCAGTGCTCAACACAGGATTTCCTAATATAAATTGATATAAGAGATCACATTGCTTTACTAATACCATTTGAGTTTGGTACGCTGACGGCTACACTTCACTTTAAACGAATTGACTAGATGAAAGAAAAACGATGAACCATTATGTTGCTTATTACTCCTCACAGGTAGGCGGAAGAGGTATCACGGTAACAAGCGTTGAATTCAGAATATTTAGGAATTTGTATTCCTATGAATACGCGATTTTTCCTCCGTCAAAAATCCCCCAACGGGAACAGAAAAAGTGCAAATCATATTCCTCTCAATCGACTTAGTGAAATTTAACAAAAGCATTTATTTAACCTATTTTTCATTACTAAATCTTTTTATAACTTATAAAGTCGAAACATACTCAAATTTATATTGATTTATATTTTAATAATTTATTTAAACGGCTTAAAAAATGCAACAAAGAAATCTATGCAAATGTGTGAATTTAAATAATTTTAACTTTAGAGAGGCAGAGTTGAATTGGTGAGGATTAAAATTTCAGAATTTACATTCCGCATGAAGTAATTAAAACAACTTATCATACATATTTTGTGAACTTATTAGAAGGAATTAAATAAAATTAAAATATGACCACTTCTGAGGAATAAAAAATATCTCTGTGAGGTGCGTTGCCGGTACAATTAGAAGGAATTAAATTTATTGAAAACACGTTCTCTGTGGGAGAATAGAAAACTGTGTGGCGGTCGCTATAGAAATAGAAGTGAATAAGTTTTAGTAGATATCTTATTCTTATTGTGGCATGTTAGACAAACGGAAAAATCGCGCATTCAAAGTAATAGAATAATATTCACTTTTTCGCTGAAATCTGAAAATATTAATTTTTCTCTATTCTACGCTTATTACCGGATCCCTCAAATATATGCTGGAGGTCCATGCCAGAAGGGGCATGGAATTCGTAGCTTTCTCGGAGGCTTATTTAGACGTTTTCTTCCTTTCTTAAATCGGAAGAGAAGCTCTTCGAGCTGGTATGAATTTTATGCAAGATGTAGACAGTAAAATACCTCTAAAAGATTCTCTTAAGAAGCTTTTGGAAGAATCTGGTTAAAATTTGAAATGTCGTGCCACAGAATAATTGGAGCACATCATGAGTGGTTCGGGCTATAAGAACAGCAGGAAGAAGCAAAAGGTTCAGTCTATTTCTAATCATGGTGAGCTTCACGTCGTGAGTACAAATAGAGTGAAAAAGAGACAATAAAATTCAAGTAAAAAAGTCAAAAACGTGTTACGACGAAGAGAGCAAAGGCTACAAAAAATAATATAAATACAATAAAGACTAGAAATAAACGCAGAAAACGAGAAATTATGAAATAAACGATATTTTTGGTATTCAATAAAAGTAAAAATGTCCTTTCTACCTTCTCATTCCTGCGAGTGCTTAAAGTTAGAGCTAGATCTTTATTCACTGCCTCCAACACAGACATCTATAGAAAGCTCTCAATGGGTTTATTATAAGCCCGTTTCTCCCCTCACTGATAACGCGCATATAGAATTTGTTGTTCCTGGCCACGGTGATGAATACCTTGACCTAGCACATACTATGCTTACTCTTTGAGTAAAACTAGTAGCTCCTGCAAGAGTCGCCTCAAATACTTCCCAGCTAGATAGAGTAGGACCAGTAAACAATCTCATTCATTCACTGTTCAATCAGGTGGATGTATATTTTAATAAAAAAGTAGTATCACCTCATAGTAACTCTTATGAATATCGAGCATAGTTCGAGATTTTACTTAACTAAAGACCAGCTGCCAAAGACACCCTGGCGGACCGCAGGAACGAAATGGAGCCCTTAAAAAGTACCCGCAAAGACCCCATTGGTTTCCTTTTTTAAAAAGTTGAAAAAACAGCAAAATCAACTTTTAAATTTTTGAAATGCGGATTATACATTAAAATTCCCTACAGAAGGTCACGGAATAATCGCAATAGTTTTTTTTTTTTTTTGCAACGGTAAAAAGTTTTAAAAAATATAAGACGTATAACGCCTGTTGACTGCTACACTTTAAACGCATCGCCTTAAGTAGCAGTCAACAGGCGTTATACGTCTTTTATTTTAACTTTTTGCCGTTGCAAAAAAAACTATTGCGATTATTCCGTGACTTTCTATAGGGAATTTTAACGTAGAATCCGAATTTCAAAATTTTTAAAGTTGATTTTGCTGTTTTCTCAACTTTTTAAAAAAGGAAACCAATGGGGACCCAATGGGGTCTTTGCGGGTACTTTATAAGGGCTCCATTTGGTTCCTTCGGTCCGCCAGGGCAGTCATCTGACATCGTCTCTATGGTATAATGATACTGCTGGAAAAATGGATGATTTTGATACTAATGAGGGTTTAAAAGCTAGGAAGAAATATTTTTGTGCTGATAAGTCTATTGATCTAATTAGACACTTACATTGCGACATTTTTAATCAAGATAAATTTCTCATCAATGGTGTAGAATTGCGACTTCGACTCGTTCGCTCAAAAGACAGTTTCTGCCTCATGGATGGTACAAACAGCTATCGCGTACGTATTGAGGAGGCCTCGCTACTTGTCTCAAGGTACTGCTAAATACCCCATTACACGTGTCGAGGTCAAAGCCTTGACGGTACACTCGGGTGTTCACGCTGAAAGTCTTAATAATGCTATACATGGCCAATTACCAAAAATAATAATAATCGGATTTGGGGAGAATGCTGCATACAGTGGTAATGGTAAAACCCCTTTGATTTTAAAATTTTTTAAATCAATCATCTGTCCCTTTATCTGGATGGTACTCAGATTCCTTCGAAGCCTCTGCAACCATCCTTCAATATTAAAGGGTTGAATGTCGAAGCATATAACACACTATTTACCGGAAGCGGTATTCATTTTCTAAATGAAGGAAATAGTATTGGTAGGCAACAATATCCAAACGGTAATTGCTTATTTGCCTTTGATCTTACACCCGATCTCTCTGCAAATTGCTATTTTCACTGGAATCTCGTAAAACATGAGAGTCTCAGAATTGAAGTGCGATTTGAAGAGGAACTCATTAGCATAATCAATTGTCTAGTATATGCAGAGTATGATAATGTTTTGGAAATAGACTCGTTCAGACAGGTTATAGCGGATTTCAGTGCTTAGTTGGATTCGGGGTACTTTCCTGTTTAGGGGAGAACTTCTTGTATAAAAACTTCAGTCTCTGCTTGTTTGTCACTGTAGTTAAATCCCTCTTCTGCTATAAAACATTATAAAAATAATCACGGTGGATTACGTGATTGATATACAAGGGTTTCGTGAAGTATAGGAAATTAAATAAAAACTATACTTTCTTCATTTATTTCTTTAAATTTAAACTGTTAAATTTAAAAATTAAATTTAAAAGTCCGCAAAAGTCCCCATTTTTGAAACAATTTCTTCAAACAATTAAATTATTTTTTATAATAACATTTTTGTACAGTTATTTTCGGAAACGTCATAGAAAAACAAAACTTGTATGATGTAACAAATTTTTCATGCAACGACTTGTTTTCAAGTTTTTCGGCGGAGCTACAACTCTTGTTAATATATAAGTGTTAAAAAACGTCCTTTTTTAACAACTACGTATACCTACGTATACTACGTATACTTTTTGTTAAAAAAATCCAGCAAAAATCTTAATTGCGTTTTTGTTAATAATAATTTTTCTAAACAATCACGAATATTTTATATTGCTTTAGTTTTCAAACGTGTTTTTAAGATTAGGTATGAAACAAACAGTTGGACTCTTATAGATTTTCTTTTAATTCCAATCATTTGGTAACTATGGCCTTATAAACAATTAATTGAAAAAATAATGTTTGGTCTGTCCCAGGTGCAGTTGTACAGTTAAGTTTTTTGATGTTTTAAAGTTATTTACCTTATGGGTTCCTCATAATCTTTCTGTCACCACTCTGGAAATATCCTTCTTTTGTTAATAACAATTGTTATCAAAGAAATCCTAGATTTACATAATCTGCTCCTTTCATTCGCATTGCTTGAATCAGATGGAGAGAAAACTGTTATCTCTCTTATATTTGATCTTAATGCTAAGAATTTGTTAATTACGGCCTTATAAACAGTTAACTGCAAAATGGGACAGGCCAAAGATTATGTTGCAGTTAATTGTTTGTAAAGCCGTAATGAAGAAATTGTTTGAGTTAAAAAGATATTTAAGAGAAACAAGTCTTTCATTGCAACTGATTCAAGCAACGCGAATAAAAAATCAGATTCGGTAAATGTAAGATTTTGTTGACAACAATTGTTATTAACAAAAGAAAGATCATTTGAGAGTGGTGACAGAGAAAAATATTTTCAGAAAGCTACGAGATAAATAAAGAAAAAAATCGAACATCTTAACTGTCAAATTTCAGCTGGGACAGACCAAATATTATTTTGCAGTTAATTGTTTATAAGGCCATAGTTAAAAAATAATGTGTAGAAAATCGATAAGAGACAAAGTTTTTGTTTAATATCTCATTTTAAAAACACATTTAAAAGCAAAAGCTGTATGAAATATCTCTATTTGTTTATAAAAATTGTTATTAACAAAAAAACCATTGAGATTTTTGCAAAACAACGAAAGTATTTGTAATCAAGATAATTTCCCCAAGCTGTTTTTACAAAAGATATAGCATCGAGCGTGTACAAGCTCGAGCAAATTCTATTGTTTATAATGCTCTAACTTGAAGAGGGGTCGTTGCACACAAAATACCATATGTTAAGACATAAAAGTCTTCTTTCTCCATGAACTTTTCTAAAATGATTTTAGAACATTTCTATTATAAAAGATAATTGATTTGTTTAAAAAAGTTGTTACACCAGAATTAAGAAAAGTATCCTTGATATTAATAATCAGGGGACTTTTACTACCTCGCAACTTTAGTGCATACAGAAGTGTTAAGGGCTACCGGATTATTAGTTAATAGTGCGAATAATTAATTAATTAATTAAAATTAATCATCTGTTATTATAATATCGTTACTGTTGTTAATAAATTACTTATTTGTACACTGTCGTTGTTTTCATTTCCTTTTCCATTCAATAAATGCTTCACCCCAGTGAAGCATAAGCAAAGGCATAGGTTTTGCATTGGCAAAATTGTTTCGAAATTAGTTTAACTGATATTATTCGTAATGAAAATCTCTTTTAAGTTATTTGTCAACTCCAAAAACAAAAGTAAACTTATAATTATACCAAATGTTATTATTTAATTCCAAACTTGTCTATCAAAATTATATGAAAAATTTGTGTGTCATCTGCGCTTCACGCTAGTGAGGATATGTGGCGCAGGCCACATATCCTCTTAGATTGGTTAAAATTTCCATGTTTATTAAGATTTCCATTTGTCAGCTGTGTATCAGAGTGTGCGTCTGTTTATTCAATGTGATGCCAAGCCAAGTTGCCAGATTTCAAAGTCGGGGTCACCATTATAGGCTATTCCATATAAAACTCCTGGTACTTCAGATAGCCCATTATCAAGGGTTTAAGTAAAACACCACTTGATTAATAAAGTATAAAATACTGTTTATTGGTAAACAATAACATATTGGATTGTTACAGAGAGTGTGTAAGAACGTTGATACAGAATCCAGCTCCGGGAACGACTGTCTCGCTAGTCGCACGTCGCTCCGTTGCCACCCCTCAGACACTCGCCCCACTCGGTCTACCTACCCACTTTCCCTGCTCTATACTCTCTTGTTGGTAGAGCCTAACTATACTACCTATGTAGGTAGGGCCTACGTCACTCCCCCCCAAACGAAAATTATGAGTTATATATATATATTGTGTAGCGAGTAATTATTACATTTAAATGAGTGATTTTAATAGTAGGTGGTTACTCAGAAGAGGGGTTGTGTTTAAGAATTAAATTGTAATTGTTAAGGTAACGCAAAGGACATTTTTTTGTACTTATGTACTAGTCGACACTATTAATAGACGTTTCTAGGATTACAAAAACTGAAATTTATCGAGAGTTCACATCGCTTATATTTGTAATTACTATTATGACCAAACTTAAATTTATCTTACCAGGTAGACCTGTAGTTATTCAGGTTGCTCGAGCTTATTGGCTAATGGGTGTAAATAACGGTATCTAAAACATTCGTAAATGGAAAATGGCCTCGTCGCTGAGGTTTACTTGACTTAATAGCTAATTGATTCATATCGCCAACAGGGATAAAATTTGTAAACAGCCAACAAATAAAAAGGTTCGCAAAATAAGAGCCATACATCCCTAAAAATTGCAAAGCGACTTTGGTTTAAAAAATGTATCTTTCCCGAATGGACGTTTCGGTTATGGCCTACTACAAGAGAATAAAGGGAGGGTTCCGGAATTCGCATTACATTTTATAATAATGTTTAGGAATGCTCAAGAGCTTACATTGGAGAAAAATTGCTTAGAAAACTCCGGATACCCTTACTATTTTTACAAAAATGTTAATACTTGGGGACTTCACATAAAATACTGGTGTGGATTTGCGTTAAACTACCCTATTCACATTTACTTTGGATAATTGCTAATAATATTGCACACTGCTCTGACAGTTGTAGCAGAGGGTTTGGTACCTTCTGTGGGTACTCTTTACGGGGCCTAATATACCTACTGACTACTTTCGTCTCGGGTTTGTCGCGGAAGGTTACCCTTTTGCGCGGATTAGGCTTTGAACTACCTGCTCTATTGGATCGTTCCTTAACTTTATTCTTCTTTATTGCTAGAACCGACTTGGGTTTAGTTCGGCGCAGGATGCTCGGTATGAATCTGCTGCATTTCGTCTCGCTGAGCTCGTCTGTATTTGTCGGCACATTTTCACCGGCGTTATTAGGGTTGTCCGTGTTGGTAGTTACCATTTCTTCCTTAGTATTATGGAGGGCCACTTGTTTGGGTCTCTCGTGTACCTGCGCTTTAGTAACCACAACTCTTCCTGCCGAAAGTTTTTAAATGATGGTATGAGTAAGTGCTCGATTAGCATCCCGCACAGTACTCTCCTCAGTTTTTGCTCCCCCGCTGCCCTGTTCGCCCGTCTGATCGACGTTATTTTCGCAATTTGGAGGTGTATAATGGGCGGGTTTGAGTAGTTCGATGTTTACCGTTTTGTTGGACCCATTGACATCAATTACGAATGTCTTTCCGTCCGCATGTCGTGGTACAACTTTATGTGGTCCTGAATACGCTCTAATTAGAGGGGGTTTCACGGCCTTGATCAGTAGGAATACATGGGAACAGGTGGATAGATCATTGAAAACGAAAAGTTTTATCGCGTTTTTGTGGTCGACCGGAATCGGTTTTACTCTACCGATGTACTCTTGTGATTCTTTGAGGAATTGATGCTGGTTAGGTTCAAAAAAGTTGAAGGAACAGAAAACTCCCGGAATTCGGAGCGTTGTGCCGAACACAAAATCGGCTGGGCTAGTATCGACCTCCAATCTTACGCGAGTGCGAAGTCCGAGGAGCACAATGGGGAAGAGTCGTGGCCAGTCTGGATCGTTTGACTGACACATCAAGGCTGCCTTCAAATCCCTGTGCCACCTTTCGACCATGCCATTTGCTGCGAGGTGGCATGCAGTGGTGCGGATTCTTTTGCAACCTATCAGCTCCAGCAGGGCCCCAAAAAGTTGCGATTCGAACTAAGGTCCTTGGTCAGTGGTTACGTACTAGGCAGTCTGATAAGTCCCTGAAAAATGAAACACGGAGACGTTTTTTTGGCCAAAGTCGGTTTTATTTTTCAACATACTCTCCTTTTAGGTCG
>NC_046666.1:111808087-111822091 GCF_010883055.1 Belonocnema kinseyi | reverse complement strand
ATATCATGGATTTTTTCGACATTTTCTGGTGTAGTGACCTCTTTTGGGCGCCCAGATCGTTCAGCATCAACTGTGCTCGTACGGCCACAACGAAACGCGGTACACCATTTATAAATCGTTCCAATCGACGGTGCAGAGTCCGGGTAATACTTATCCAGCTTAGCCTTGGTCTCGGATATCGTTTTCTTGCGAAGATAGTAGTGTTTGATCAAAACTCGAAACTCAGATTTTTCCATATTAAAAAAAACTCGAAGGTTAGTCAACTTTTTGAGTTTAAGGGGATGATTTGGATCTAGCAATATTGCTTTTAGCTGCTCATCGGCTGTTTGCTCTTGCGAAATGTGTATCGCGTCGAACAGAATAGGCAGTCTGAACGCATCGATCCTCGCAAGTACTTTTTGTACGTCGGATTGTGCTGTGAGACTCTGGTCGCTCCAATCGAAAATCATTGGAGAGCAAAAAGTGTCGACTCGAGATAGTGTGTCAGCGAGTACGTTGTCTTTTCCGGCCATGTGGAGAATTTGCGCATTGTATTGCGAAATGAACGAGAGTTGTCGTTTGCGGACTTTCAGCGATTTTTCGCAATCCTGAACCATGGCGTACTGTAGGGGTTTCTGTTCCGTGAAAATTTTAAATTCTCGACATTCCAGATAATAATGGAAGTGCTTTACCTCTGAGTGGATCGCCGTTAATTCGCGGTCGTATGTCGAGTAACTTCTCTGCGCGTTGTTGAATTTATGGGAATAAAAGGCCACTGGTTGCCAACAACCGTTAGAAAATTGCTCTAGGGCCGCCCCCATTGCGGTATCAGACGCATCTGAGACTAGACGAATTTCCGCACTTTCGTCCGGGAAAGACATGTACGTTACATTCGCTAGCCCGTTTTTGCATTTCTCAAAAGCTTCCTCCGCTTCTTCTGTCCATGTGATCGGCGTTTTATCCTTTACGCGTGCAAGGGAGCTTGTATGTGTGCCGCGTGTGGAAGACATCTGCGATAAAAATTCACCATTCCCAAACACCTGCGCATTTCATGCACGTTGGATGGTTTTGGGAATCCTTTGATGGCGCTAACCTTTTCCGGCGTTGGTTTAAACCCCTGCTCGTTGACGAGGTGCCCTAAGAAGGTAAGTTCTGGCACACCTATTTGGCACTTTTCGGTGTTGAGTTTCAGGTGGAACTTCTCGAGTCGGTCCAAGACTGTCTGGAGATGTTCCTCATGCTCCTCGGTAGACGAGGATGCTATGAGGATGTCATCGATAAAAAAACACGAAATCTAGGCCACTCAGCGCTTTGTCGATATATCGTTGAAACGATTGCGCTGCGTTCCTGAACCCGAAACTTATCACGAGGAATTCGAAAAGGCCAAAAGATGTGATGACTGCAGTTTTGGCAATATCCTCTGGAGCAATTGGGATTTGGTGGAATGCCTTCTGCAAGTCAAGAGCCGAAAAGATCTTTTTTCCTTTTAAAAGGGTTGGGAAATCATGTAGGTGTGGGACCGGGTATTGATCGGGTACTGTGACCGCGTTCAATCTCCTGTAGACACCACTGATTCTCCACTCGCCGTTTTTCTTAAGGGTCATGTGAATGGGGCTAGCCCAAGGGCTGTTGGAAGGTCGACAAATACCCTGCTCGATCATTTCTTTAAATTGATCCTTAGCTGCTTTCAGTTTTTGAGGGGCTCGTCGTTGCGCTCTCTGAGCTAGGGGAGGGCCTGAGGTTTTGATGTAGTGATACACCCCTCGGTCCTTCATCGCCTCCATTTGCTCCACGCCAATCACATGCGGGAAATTATTTAAAATGTGCGCGTATTTGTGATTGGGGTCTACCAGGAAGATCGGGAACTCTTTGACTAGTTTCGAAATCCCTTGTGCGTAGGCGCTGGTTTCTCCGTCTACGAATCTCCGCATTCTCAAATCTGGTAGAAGGTGGTAATAGCTTAGAGCGTCGCCTCCTAGGATGGGGTATGGAACATCCGCTATAATAAAATTCCAAGTTACGGTTCTCGGTAACCCAATTTGGAGATCGCGGCGCGAAATACCGTAGGTGTTAATTAGGGTGTTATTTGCCGTCTATGAGGAACAATTGTCCGGAATTTTTATCTTTTACGTGGAGCCGCACGGAATTCTTTACCCTACTACTCGCCTCCGAAACAGTAGGTTTCCATAGTTTTCCGAATTTTTTCTATTCGCGGGTTTATTATCCGGTTTGACAAGACCTTTCATCTTGCACGGCCCGTAACATCTGAATGCTGTTTCTTTGCATTGTTTATGGTACAAGCATAAACCAGCGTACATGACTTCTTCCCTATCGTTTTCTGACCCCCCATTTGGTTTCCTTCTACCCTGTTTGCTTCGGTATCTAACACGCGGTTCTTTACTTCCCTGCTTGTTTTTATACCGCTCAGGATCGATTCTACCAAAGGCACTAGCTACTTGCGCGAGGAGGTCGGAATCGCTCGCGTTTGTTTCGGGCTCTGCTTGTTCCCAGGCATCAGAAAGCGCGCTGATACGTCTCGTGTTCTTATTCACAATTTCGTGGACCTTGTCCGCGCGTTCCACGAGTTTCTCCTCATCCGACTCGTCGTCGATGAGGACCCGGATGTCAATCGTTATGACCCTGCTGCGTGGAACTGACCCTGCCGCTAGCTCGAACAAGGCCTGGAGGAAGGTGGACGGTTTTCACTGTCCCATCTCAGAGTGTTTGAAAAGCCTGTCTAGCTTTTGCTCTGCGGTTTCGGAAAATTCTTTCAAGAGGGCTGTACAGTAAAAAATGGTAAATCACACGAGGAATAGAAGAACGATATTATCAGTGCCTATAAACATAATCGGACAATTTGAAATTGTGGTACAATATTTATATAATAACATTTTGTTTAGGTAACAAATATTCTGTCCAAATTCGGTTCTCTACCCTGTAGGAGGAAGGGGAGGTAAAAATAATGCGGTCGTAGAACCTCAAAATACATATTCAACTATTTGAATCGTGATCATTGTGACAGGCGGGAGAAAAAACAGTAAAATTCTCGTTTCCTGTAGTTGGAGGTATTGAGATTGCGGGGATTTACTAAACACAAATATTTCGTTTATAACATTTTCTGACGCTATATGTTTGTATAGTCCTCACTGCTATTATTCAAATCTAGAGCAAATTATCACTTCACTTAAACGCACAATAGGAAAACCAAAATGTTACTTTTTTTTAAATGACTTGTTGTGTAAACACTCACAAAAGTTTTTAGAACAAGTTAAAATTTAAGTTGTGAACTCTCGGTAATTCGATTTTTAAAAACATTGATAAAAGACGTAGCAACTATTTGTTAAACAAGTTAAAATAATCTAGATTAATATATAGAAATGCTGTACAACGTCATGAAGTTTGGCAGTGGTTTGTTGTGCGCGTCATCGCGTCACCGCGTTACACAGTTGGATTTTTCGTAAAAGTTATATAAAAAGCGTAACTTATATACCATAAAATTACTTTTGAAGTCAATAAAGACGAGTTGTCATATGTACCATTCAAAAACATAGTTAGTTGAGCCTGCGGGTTTGTATGAATATAAAGTGCGTCCTTGAGTCGTTCCTTTGAAGTGGCGGTCGTCTAGTAAAAAGAATTAAAATTTCCAGAAAATATTTCCGTCGCAGGCCACATATCCTCTTAGATTGGTTAAAATTTCCATGTTTATTAAGATTTCCATTTGTCAGCTGTGTATCAGAGTGTGCGTCTGTTTATTCAATGTGACGCCAAGCCAAGTTGCAAGATTTCAAAGTCGGGGTCACCATTATAGGCTATTCCATATAAAACTCCTGATACTTCGGATAGCCCATTATCAAGGGTTTAAGTAAAACACCACTTAATGAATAATGTATAAAATACTGTTTATTGGTAAACAATAACACATTGGATTGCTACAGGGAGTGTGTAAGAACGTTGATACAGAATCCAGCTCCGGGAACGACTGACTCGCTAGTCGCACGTCGCTCCGTTCCCACCCCTCAGACACTCGCCCCACTCGGTCTAACTACCCACTTTCCCTGCTCTATACTCCCTTGTTGATAGAGCCTCACTATACTCCCTATGTAGGTAGGGCCTACAAACAACGATCCCTGCACTCTGCTCAGTCGATAAGGCAGCACGCTGACGTATCACCAGTAAAGGGGCCGGCACTGCAGATTTCTACCGCACCACTCTATTAGACCTTGGCGAGTAGCGACACCTACCTATCGGTTTGCGTACTACGATCATCAAAACCATCGCCCGAATGTTTCACAAAGCGGCCATCGGGTTCTAGCATCAATGTTGCATCAATGTTTCGTGCAATGTCTAAAGAGTTTAATTCGATAAAACTTTACGCATTTCTAGAAAGACAGGCTTTTTCTGCTCTTGCCATTTTTGACAAGAACTTATGTTTTTGCTTAGCTTTTGTCGTATGTAGAAAAATTTAATTTCTGTATTTTCAATGTTTTTTTTTAGTTAAACTAAAAGAAATTTTTAGATATTTTTTGGCTGCACAATTGTTTGTCTTAACATTTTTTTCCTATCTTGCATAGTTTAAATAAAAAATGCAATTTTGATTTTTAATTAGTTTTTGTACGGTCAAAATTAGAATTTTTAATTTTTTGAAAAAATTCAAAAAGTTGATATGATAATCTTGTAGGGCAAAAGTTATCGTGCTCACAGACAGACAGACATAAAGACAGGCAGACACATTCGTAAAAACCTGTTTTTTGTATTCAGAGGGTCTCAAAACGTGGAACTTTTGACACACGAGACGAAAAAGAAATTGAAAGACAAAAGTTGTGATAAGAATGTGCCCACACAGCGGGCAGATGTTTTTTTTTAAATTATTTTTTTCATGATTAAAGCAAAAACTACGCATCCTATGAAAAAGTGGTTAATAACAAATTTGTAGATTTTTTTCAAATCCACAATTTTTGTGTACTCATCTTTTACCGTATTTCGCATCGTTTAGCCGAAAAATGTAATTTTTGGATTTTTCATTATTTTGTATGCTGCCTAAATTTGAATTTTGGATTTTTTTTAAAAATTCAAATGATGTTATGATAATCTTGCAGGGAATTCAAAAAGCAACATTTTTCTTTTCTTCATTTTTTTCATATCGGTCGTTATTTGGCTTAAAATGCTTGTTCAAAGTTCTTATGTTTCGTCTTATGAAATTTTCTGCGATTGAAAATTATTCAGTTTATCGACATCGCCTATTTGAAAGCTATTTTCGGTTTCCTTAATATTTTACTGAATGTTTGAAATCACGTTATTTCTCAGTTTAAGTGTGTGATGATAGCCTTGCCGCTTGAGAAAAACAGTGTGCGAGCAGCAGTGAATCGCGACAGATCGTTGTCTGATCTTTTCGGATCAGTAAAGCGATTAACTCAATAAAAACATTAATTATTACATCTTACAAAAATGTCTATATAAACGAGTGAGTGATCTGTGTGGTTCTCAAAAATGGTCTTAGTCTGCCAACTATTCTATACTTAAAATAAAACTTGAACTATTCATTATTTCTAACGATTCTTCTCTGTCTATTCCTGATTTTACCAAATTAATTATCTATAAACATAAACATTAAACAAATGGTCCTTCAAGCCGGATTGAAGATCGTGAAAAAACATTCAAAAGTGTAAAATTAATACAAAAAAGACCAAAGTGAGGAATTTTAATTGGGTGAAAGCACAAGAAGTAGGTGGAAAATATGACGGCTTGACGTCACATAGCAAGGATATAAGCTGGTGACAACATGATCGCACGTACTGTAAGGCAGTAGTCCTTCTCCAAACATTCTGTACTGTACTCTTTCATGCTGTCATTCTTCACTTGATCGGTCTTTCATAATTCTTCACCTGAAGGAAGAAATAGCAAGTTTACCAGCTGATATTTTGACGATTGTCGACATATTTAATTTTAGACTTCATCGATTTCTCACCTTCTCAAGTGGTAAGATGACAACTTTAATTTACCCATGATGAGACAGGCTTCTTCTGGCGAACAAAATAATAATTCATACCGTAGTATTTCAGTGGTGATTTATTGACATTTTATTAATAATTAGGCTCTCGCACATTCAACTTAGCTCGATTTGTCAGAGCACTCCCTATTGCAAATACCTATATAGGTCACTAATAGGATTCTATACAAGGATCCTGTAAGTGACCTATATAGGATCCTATGTGAGAACACCTATACAGGTCAGTATAGGAGCCGCCTATAGGAAATGAAACAGCTTTCTGCATAAGATACTACATAGAATCCTATTAGTGACCTATATAGGACAGATGATAAACCGGAAGTGTTGCGCGGTAGTTTCCTATAGCTGATACAGCTGCGCAGTACTTATTTTTGACTATGCGATTGCCTAGTAGTAGGAACCTGTATAGGTTTTTATATGGATTCTAACCTAGTAAGAAGGACCCCATACCCTTACCACAGAATCATTTAGGATTCTATAAAGCATCCTATGCAGGAAGCTGTTTCATTTTCTATAGGTGGCACCTATACTGACCTATATAGGTAACCCTATACAGGATCCTATATAGGTCACTTATATGATGCTTATATAGAATCCTATTAGGGACCTTTACAGGCACCTCTATAGGTATTTGCAGTAGGGCTTTACAACTAATGTAAATCAGTTCACTGATTTTGAAATTAGGACTTTTCGATTTTAGCTGAATTATCATCAACTGTCAATTTAAATTTCTCCTTTTGTTAGAATGGATCTATTATTCTCTGAGTTATCAGAGATTTCTTAGGCGATTCTACGCACTGAAAATATTTTAAGAAAATTGGAAAAACCAATCTAACAGTGGCTACTATCAAATCCCAGATAGAACTTCTTGACCAACGCTGGAAGAGTTATGAAGCCCTGCATCTGGAAATTAAAGCTGGAACTACGTCGGCTTGAGCTTGAGAAATTGGAATATTTCACAAAGTCTAATTATCTCGTTATTGAAGATGCTGTATAATCAATTGTTCTTGCTTACTCCTGAGACTAAGGCTAATGAAAGTTTAAATCAGTCTTAAATTATTCGTCATGATTCCTTGCCTGTTAAACTTCCTCCAATCACTTTACCGGAGTTTTCAGGAGACTACAAGGATTGGGAGAATTTCAGCGATTTATTTAATGCTTTAATCATTCAAAGCGATTCCTTGTCAAATGTAACAAGATTACACTATATGAAATTGTCCTTGAAGGGCGAAGTTGAAGGTTTTTTAAGTCATGTTTCGATAACTGATGCTAACTTTATCTCCACTTGGGAGCCGCTAAAGACCAGATTTGACAACAAGAGAGCTTTAATCTCAACTCATTTATAAGCCTTCATCAATCTTCCTAATGTGTCGAATAATATTCTGGAAGAGGTAAAAAACATACGCGATAAAACAAATGAGTCATTGGCGGCTCTCAAAAATCTTAAACGCTTGAAAGAACATTGGAGTGATTTACTTGTTTTTATAATGGTTAAAACGTTTGATATTAGTACTCTCAAGGAATGGGAGATGCATATTGCTTTTAGCACTGATTATCCCACTTATCAGCAACTTGACTGATTTTTGGATACTCGCATACGTTTTTTGGAGGTTATTAAAGCTTTAAAACCTGGTGCGAGTTCTCAAGAGAAGAGTAGAGCTTCAAAACAGTCTGGAGTTAAGAGCGACAATGGAACTTCTAGCTCAAAATGTCTCCTTTTTAAGGATAATCACTCTTTATTTAAATTCAATCAATTCCAAGCACTGTCTGTGGACAGGCGTAGGGAAGTTGCCACAAATAATCATTGTTGTTATAAATGTCTCACGCGTGGACATCGACGTCATAATTTTATTAGTAAATTCAAATGTTACAAGAGCGGTAGGAGACGTAATTCCCTGTTGAATTCCGATGATTATAATTCAATTCCCACCTTACCACCAATTAACTCTGCATCGATTACTTCTCAATTGGCAATTTCAGGTTCTCTCGCATCACAATCAAATGATTCCGACAATTCCAACCTGGGGGTGGGGGTGAATCATGTTTCGCTTAAAAAAGCGAACGATAAAGTTTCATTTCATTTTCTGAATAATCATTCAAATTTATCGCGCTCAACCTTACTCGCTACGGCTGTTATTTCCTTCCAAGCTGAAAATGGAAGAAATCACAGATTTAAAGTTTTGCTGGACCAAGGATCTGAATGTTGTTTTATTACCGAGAGAACAATGAAAATATTAAGTCCAGAATACAAAAAGGTTAAAGCAGTAATATATGGGGTTGGAGAAGTTAATATTGGTTTTTCAAGAAAGTTAGCAGAATTTAATTTAATTCCTACAGAAAAGAACTGTCTTGAAGTCCATATCCAAGCTTTAGTATTATTACACCTTACATCATATGCTTTTCCTGTAAGATCTAACGTGGGGAACGAAGATCAATTAAAAGAGTTACGGTTAGCAGATCCAAATCCCATCAGCTCCCAACAAGTTGATTTGATTTTAGGGGCCGATGAATATAGCTCATGTTTACTTCCTCACCTGAAACAGGGTATAATGGGATCTCTTACTCCGCAAAGTACTGTGTTCGGTTCGATATTATTTGGGCCGGTTTCAGTAACCAATAAAATAGACATTAACATTCCAGTTACAGCACATCAGGCTATTTCAGCAGAAGTCTTACTCGTATAGAAGCTTGCCTCAATGCTCGTCCTATTGCCTGGACATTTTCTGATTGCTACGTACAGGCGATGCGTTTGAAGTATAGCAGTCGACAGGCGTTATACGTCTTCTATTTTTTTGTAACTTTTTACCGTTGCAGAAAAAACTATTGCGATTATTTCGTGACCTTCTATAGGGAATTTTAACGTAGAATCCAAATTTCAACAATTTAAAAGTTGATTTTGCTGTTTTTTCGAGTTTTTTAAGGGAAGCAAATGTGGTCTTTACGGGCACTTTGTAGAGGCTCCATTCGGTTTCTTCGTTCCGCCAGGGCGCTTATTGAAAAATTGCTGTATGTGCATCGTATTTTTAGTATTTTCTTTGTGATCTTTTAAGAACTCCATTTTAAATTGAATCTCAACCCATTCATGTGCACATTAATTAATCGTAGAATGCCCATATGAATTATTCCAGGTTAGTCAGTCTCATTCAACTCTATTCATTACGCATTTTAACGAATGTGGAATGGCAGATTTAAAGCACCGACCTCAGGTGACCGATTAAAAATATGGCCAAATATCGGTTCCTCTTTCCTGGGATGTTTGCCTACTAATGGCTAAATCTTAAAAAGCTCCTGTTAAACATGTATCAATTCCTCGTTTCGAGTTGTGTGGAGCTGCGTTGCTAACTAAGGCACTTAAGTTTGTCATGGAAACTATGTCATCGGATAAAATATCTACTTACTGTCACACTGATTCAGTAACAGTTTTGGCTTGGCTAGGAAAACATCCTGTCAATTGGCCTTTGTTTGTCGCTAATAGAGTTTCCCTAATTCATGAGCTGGTACCTTGCGCGAAATGGTGATACATTTCTACTAAAGATAATCCGGCCGAATGCGCTACACGGGGACTCACGCCCGAAAAATTGATAAGGCATTTCTCATTGTGGCAAAGTCCACCTTAGTTAAGGACGCAGTCCCATGGAGGTAGATTAGTAGAATAGTGGAACAGTTTTGACCAATGAGGTGACTGCTGGAGCTTGTGCAGGCACCCCATTGGTAAAAACTGTTCCACTATTCTACTAATCTACCTCCATGGAACTGCGCCCTTAACCTTGCATTCCTCAAAATGGCCCTAATATCCCTAGCGGACCGAAGGAACCAAAAAGAGCCTCTACAAAGTACCCGTAAAGACCCCATTGGGTCCCCGTTCGGTTCCTTTTTAATAAACTAAACAAAAACAGCAAGATCAACTTTTAAATTGTTGAAATTCGGATTCTACGTTAAATTTTATATTAGAATCTCGGTGCACATACTCTTAAATACGAAGAGTTTTATACCCTTCTTACTCGTATAGAAGCTTACCTCAATGCCCGTCCTATTGCCCGGACATTTTCTGATTGGAGCCCCTTTGACCAGCATTCCAGAACCCTCATTGGAATTTACTTAGGAAAATCGTTTAAATCGATGGCAGTTAGTACAAACAATTTCAGATATTTACTGGAGAAAATTATTGTTGATTATTTACAGTCTTCACAAAAAAGCTACAAATGGTTCAATAAAGAGCTAATCTTGTGATTGCTGATATCGTTCTTGCGAAACATGATTCGTTACCCCCTTCTAGATGGTTATTAGGTCGCATAATTCAATTCCACAAGGGAAAGGACGACTTAGTACGTTCTGTACCCCCCCCCCCCCCCCCCCCCCCCCCCCCCCCCCCCCAATCCCGGAATAAAATCTCCGCGTTGTTTGTGGTTTTTAGGTTTAAAATTTCGTTTCCATCAAGAAATTATAATAAATTGATATAAATTACTTATCTTTAAGTAGGTTTTCTGGTTTTCTATTATCAGCATAACGAAACACAATTTTTAAAAGAACCAAACATTTAAAATTTCGAATTTTCTATTTGGTTTTTTCTCCATTCTCGGGGTACACAACCGGTACCTCTGAAGCATTTTTGAAACTGACTTAAAGGATAAAGCGAGAACCAGGTATTAGAGATGGTTTACTATTGTGTCAAATTTCCTGAGTCCTAAAAAAATGCTACAAAGGAGAATTAAAAAAAATATCTTCTTTAAATTCCTTTCAAACCCAGTGAAATTTTCTAAATCAACCGTCTATAGAGTTTAATTTGATAAAACTTTACGCATTTCTAGAAAAACAGGCAAATTTTCCAACAATAAAAATATTTTATAAAGGCCTTTCACATCAATAACAAAACGTATTTTTGATTGAAGAAAAAGATGATAGATCATTATTTAAAAAATATAATATTAATAATAACTGCCAAACGGCGTTCTAATGTGCCCTAAAATAATATTCAACTTTTTTAGATGATTATCTGTGCAAAAATATATAAATTACGTTATATGTTTTATCTAACAGCTTTTATTCCATCTAATGCCCAATATTTCATTCCTAATGAGCATAAAAATTTCTATTTGAGAAAGAAAAAATTTCCGGTTAACTTTTTATTCTACATGATTTCAAAAAGTATAAAAGAGCTGTTTTTCCAAATATATATATTTTTTTAAATATGGTTTTTTCTTTAAAACATCAATTGCAATTGTCGTTTCCGAAATGAATTCCAAAAATGAATTTTCGAAATTCATCATAAAAATAAGCCTGGTCTACTTATTAAGACTATATAGTTCCTATCTTGAAAAGGAATTTTGTACTTTCTAAAAATTTGTTCTGATTATTGCTTCTATGTGCTTGAGTTATGACACTTAAACCGTGATAATATTCTTAATGTTTAAGATAAAGCTTAAGAATTTTTAATATTTCTATTAAACATAAGACTGTTCTACGTGTTAAGATTACAGTTTTTATTTCGAAAAAAATAATTGTTCCTAGGACAATTAGTATACATATGAGATAATTATTTTTTTTATTGTCGCGTTCTAAAGCTTTAAGTTAAAAAATACGATATTCGTAAAATTATCAAAATCTTTAGATTAGAATGTAAGACTTCTTAACTTGTTATAAATAAACTACTTGAAAAACAATAAAAATGATTTTTTCAAAACCTAAAATTGTAATATAAGCATATTGAATATAAATATGAATGTAAAAATCACTTGAATACTTAAAAAGCCATTACTTAATATTTTGTACAAGTAAAATACAAATATAATAAAATAATCCGTACATATATATATTGAAAGGCCTAATAATACTTATCTAACATTTTTGCATTACTTAATTTTTATGTTTTAATTTAATATGTCGGCTATAAAGAAATTTTGATATTGAATTTCGATAAGACTAAACTTTTTTTGGTTTTTTTATGAAACTTTCATTAGTGCAATTCATAGTTGTTGGAAATAAATTCACAATGTTATAAGGTTTAAAGATAAAGAAAATATAGGTAAAGGCAAAATTCTCTTAAATTCTCTGTAAATTCTCAAGTTATCTTAAAATGACGGTCACAGTCACGAGAACGTGACCGGATTTTAAATGTCCGAGAAAATTAGAACTGTATGTATCAGCCAAAGGGAGTGTGAGGCAAATTGAAAGAGGTTTTTGGCATTTAGCGCCCTCCATGGTCGCTCAAAGAAGTAAGTGAAACGAGCGCGAAATTCGAAATGTGAAGATTATGAGATGCAAAAGATCGAGCATATTTTACTATAGTATACATAAAAAGAATGTAAAGAAACCAAAAAATAAGTATATTCTTTCATCATATGCACAGTATATATGTATACTATATGAGAATGAATGAAATTTATGAAACAATTTTAAAAAATAAGTAAATCTTTTTGGATGAAAATAGAACTTCAGTATTCTTTGATGAAGATTCATCTTTTGAATGGAAAAGTTACGTAAATTGGTTGAAAATTGATGTCCGCAATGAAAATTGAACTACTCTGAATCGATATTTATATGTTTTACATAAAATTTTAATTTCTTCATGGACATTTATTTTATATTAGGTTTATACTAGATTGAGAATTTCTTTAGAAATTCAAATATTTGGGTCATATGAAAATTCATTTGCTTAGCCGAAAATTAATGTTTATAACTAAATATCTAACTATTCCAATTTTTATCGAAAACAATTTTTCTTTAGAACTTCAATCTTCTTTGATGAAGATTAATATTTTAAGTAGAAAAGTCATGTAAATTGTGTAAAAAAAGATGCCCTTACTGAAAACTGAACTATTTTATTTTAACTACAAAATGTATATTTGTCACGTAAAAATATTTCACGTAATTTGTCATGTAAAAATATTTTGATAATATTCTCTTCTTCGTTGAAAATCTATTTTACTCTTATTTTAACTATTTGAAGGTATTGAGAACTATTCATTGATTAAAAATGGTTACGACGTAGAGGTGATTTGCCAAAGATGTGGGTAAAATATAATAAGAATCAATGCGTATTAATATTTTGGTGAATTTATTACACTTCTTACATAAAATGAATGAAATAAAATAAACATGCATTATAAATACATAATAAAATTCATATAAATATAGTACGTGTGATTTTGTACATGTGTGGGTGTGCACTTCTAGCGACAGAAAAGTCCTCATTTTCAGTTTCACTAGTTTGGTCTCCTTATGTCTATTCCCATCGTTACGAGCCGCAAGGGGCCGGTCGTACCCAATCATGCACGTAGCCAAAGATATTATAAACGTAGATGTGGTTCGGGCTTAGTTGCCCGCCATAAATACAGACGGCGCGTCCGGCGAAATAAGTCACTTCCCCTCTACCCATCGCTCCCCGTAGAAAGCACCCATCGATATAGTTTGCCAACAGCCACTTGGAGCGCTGTAAGCAACTCTCGGCACACCTTCGAGGCGCACTGATGGTAAACTTAACTTGGACAAGAACCATTTGGATTGAAAGTAAATTGCCAATTAAAACATTTTTACATTTATAACTTTGCAAAACTCGGTTGTTTTAATAAATACCACAAATATAAGTCGATAAGTAATTTATATTACGGTTTCATATATTTTCCACTAATTCTCAAATTATTATAATTTTCATTCTATATATTGTCTATATATAGTTCTTTAATATTATTTAGTTTTTATTTTTATTTTTGTGGTCTGCAATTTCTACGGACTTTTTTAGACTATTCGTCTAATCAAGTTCTCGTATGTATTTTCCAATTTCTTAATTATTATATATGCTAACGTTTTTATAAAAATATAATTATAATTCCAAGTGATAGGAAAATTGTTCTTTCGGTTTTTAAATGTTAAGACGACAGTTCCAAGCCAGATTACTTTTCGCATTGGCAAACAAAATTATACGAACAGAATTTCACTGGCACATTCATAAAAAATATCATATTCCATAAAATATATTTTATAATAAACTTTAAATCATTATAATTGATACAGCTGACTCG
>NC_046666.1:111806214-111807987 GCF_010883055.1 Belonocnema kinseyi | reverse complement strand
ATTATTTATTTGTTGAAAATACAATAATCGAATATATATTTCTGGATGAAAAAATTTGTTTGAAAATGTGCATAGTATTCGAAAAAAAAACAAAAAAGTTCTAAAAAATCGAATTTTTGTTTAATAAAAAAAAATAATAAAAATAAATTTTGATATAAGTCGTTATTAAATTGAATCCTGCAAAGTTTGTTTCATTCATCCCTTTCGGAATTTTTGTGAGTGGCCCCATATTTTTATACTACCTCTTAAAATTATGCAATTTTTCAAAATGAAAAGTCATAATTTGAAAACATTTCAAAATCATCAAAAGTATCTATTCTCTTTTAAATTATTTCAAATCTTTTAAAATTATTTGAAAAATTTTTTGGAACTTTTAAATGTCTTTTAGACTGATTCCCATTTTTCCTAACATGTTTGTAAAATCCTGCACACAAAATTGTTTCAAGAGCTTCCAGATTTTTTCTAATATTGTAAATCTTTTAAAATGTTTTGAAATATTTTTAAAAATTCTCTTTGAGTTATTTACTTTTTCAAAATAAAAAATCATTTTAAATCTACCCAGAAATTTTTATTGTTTTTCTAGTATTTCAAAATTTTTGAGGAGCTCCAAATTTTGTTCTTTTCTTTGTAACATTCAGAAGCCTCCTGCTTATTTGATTTTTTTCTAAATTAATGCTTACTTAACTGTTCTTTAAGAATCAAAATGAAATACTTTTACCTTTGAAATACAAATAAAAAAATTAAACAATTATAATCATAACATTCCAAGCTTAAATTTGTCACTTCGAAATTATGACAATTTATTTTCAAATTGTTTACTATTGAAAATTGTTTTTTTTTATTTCCAAACGAAATCGATTAAAAATGAAATATTTTATACTGAAATAATACTTCAAAAAGATTTTGAAATTGAATAAAGGGGTTCATTTAAGAAGCCACTAATTCGAACTTTACACTTGTGTCACTACTAAGTCTTTACAATTAAATTAGTTCAAATTTTAACGTTAAAATATGTAAATTATATCATTTTGAACAGATCTAGAATCACATTGTAAAATCAATCACTGTTTAGTTTTTAATACTCGAACTGCAGTTCAATTTTCAAATTAACTTTCATTTTCTGATTTTCCCGGTCACGAGTCTAGCTTAATATTTAAAACAACTTTCATTTTTTTGAAATTGTAATTTTTCGGCTGTAACTTACGGGACAATAATTTTATTCTTTAAAAGATTTTCTACAAATCTTGTTGATAATTTCTACATTCTCATCAAAAATGAGAAGCTATTAGTTTTTTATGAAAAATCACTTTTTCGGATTTTATCAAATGTCGACGTTTTGAGGCCCCGTGAGTCAGAAAAACAAGTTTTTATGTCGGAGTCTGTTTGTCTGTTCAGCGTCGTCGTTGTTGTTGTCTGTATACCGGATAATTTTAGAAAGACTAGTCCGATTGGATTGGGCTTTGACACACTGTTCGAGAGACCAAAAAGAAAGATCGAGTTCGTTAAACAGCCATTTTTTATAAAAATCCAAAAAGTTGAAGCTTTTTCAAAATTTTTGAGACCACTTTTTTCAAAATTTGAAAATTTTATCGACAGCTACTTATGGTACAAAAAAATATGAACAATTTATCCTGAAGTTTGTACATCGGTATCTGTCTGTCTCTCTGGCATCTACGAGGGTAGTTCAATAAGTCCTTAGAATGAAGTATAAAAACAATTTTTTTTGGGTAAATTTTTTTAAATTTTTCAACATAATCTCCTTGGAGCTCTATA
>NC_046666.1:111792551-111806114 GCF_010883055.1 Belonocnema kinseyi | reverse complement strand
TTATTGATGTACGACCACGCTTAAATTCATTTACCCAGTTATAAACCGTTGCTAAGGCAGGGGCAGATGTGCCATGAACTGATTCCAATTCATTTTTTATCTAATATGGAGTTAAACCCTTTAAATGAAAATGTTTGATTACCGCTCTGAACTCGTTTTTTTTTCATTTTTCTGAACGAACAATTTTTTTTCAATTGGTTATAAAAACACGTAAACTCAGAAGATGTCGACTGTGACTGCACCATATATCTAGTCGGGAGTGGTGCTGACTGAAAACAGATGATTTGGAGCGATTCGCGCGCCATGTGTTGGTCATTCTAAGGACTTATTGAACTACCCTCGTACGTCGTCATTATTGTGGTTGTTTGTATATCGGAAAACTTTTGAAAGAAGAGTCGGATTGGATTGTGGTTTGACACAGTTTTTTATTTTAAGAATTGTATGTAAAAATTGTACTATTTTTATTTTTATTACAAATATTTTTCTTCAATTAAATATTTGCAATAAAAGTGTTTCGAAGAGATTTTTTTAAAATCTTTCGGGGAATAAAATTGGTATTTATAGGTCGACAAAGGTTTGTTTTCTTCACCAAATTTGGCTTTCGTCTAAATTTTTCCAGTTTTTTTACTGTAGTACAATTTACGTTTGCACCTCGGGCGAAGAAATCCATTTTATTGTTTGACAAATATTCTTTGTAAATCAACATTTTTTACAGAAAATTACCCTGAGTGGCAGAACGATATCGGAAACAATAAGAGTTAATTTATTCAGGAACAAGCTTTTTGAACAAAAATGACCTTGAGTGAACCTTTAATATATATTTGTTAATTTTTCCAAAAATCAGGTGCTATTTTCTTACAAAAAAAATAATTTTTTTGATTATAAAAAAATAAATAAAGTTTGAAGTTGTATGATTTTAATTTGTAACTAAATAATTTGAGAGGTTTCAATCTAAAATTATCGAACACTTTCCATTCAAAAATTCAGATGAAATATTTAAATAGCTTTAAATTTGAAATTATTCAATATATTCTGAAGACTACAAATTTAAAATGTCTAAATTATTAAGGCTGTAAATATTTTTGAAATTGCTGTTCTGGAGACTAAATAGCACTTATTTATTTATTAAGAAATCACAACCAAAATTGTTTAAAAAAAGTTTTTAAAAGAGTTTTAAAAACCTTAAGAAAGGTCAGAGGTTTTAATAATTCAATATATGTGATAGAATCTCTTTAAATATAAAATTTGTCTACTTTTTCATGTTTGAGCTACCAGGCAGCCTTAGTTTCAGCTATGAGCTCCTCATTTGAGTAAAAAAGGTTACCGGTAAGCCATCTCTTCAGGTTAGGGAACAAGTAATAGTCGCTGGGGGCCACGTCTGGTGAATACGGTGGCTGAGGAACCAATTCGAAGCCGATTTCATGCAATTTTGCTTGTGCAACTAAGCATGAATGAACAGGCGCATTGTCGTGATGATAAAGCGGTTTTTTCTTATTCAAATGCGGTCGTTTTTCGGCGATTTCGATTTTCAATCGGTCCAATAATGATGAATAGTATGCTCCGGTTATGGTTTTACCTTTTTCAAGATAGTCACGAATATTATGCAATGTGCATTCAAAAATATGGAGGCCATAACCTTTCCGACCCATTGTTGCGTTTTTGGACGCTTCGGAGCACTTTGGCCCGGTGGAACCCACTGTTTTGCCTGTTGCGTTGACTCAAGAGTGTAGTAGTGGATCCAGGTTTCATACATGATTATGAATCGGCGCAAAAACTCGGTCGGCTTACGCGAAAATAATGCCAAATTCTGATGGGAAGTTGTCACAGGCGTCATTTGTAGGATCAAGCTCGACGAAAATGGTTCACATTAGTGAATACTAATGCCATCTCTTAGAATTTTCAGGTACTTATCAGACTGCCAAGTACAATTATTCCATTTTAGAGTTATAAAGTACAGTCGTGAAAACCCAATAAAATGTTTTAATTAATTTATATATAAAACAAAACACCTTTGTATAATTCAATCTAAATGCAGCTGCAAAAATTTAATTTGAAATGCGTTGAATTCAAGGTATAGTTTAAAAAGAAAACTGAAAGCAAAGGATCGACTTTCAAAAGAAGCGAAAGAAAGTGACTCGCTGGATTGCAAATGAACATGGAAAATGGTGTATTTTCGCATTTTTAAATTTTTAATTCAAACTTTTTCACCTTTTAACAATTTCGAAAAATTCTTAAAATTCAAAAAATAAGGCTGTATCCTGAAAAAGAGTATAAATAGTTCTTAAATTAGTTTTTAAATTTTCTGCAGTTTACCTTTTTTACATACCTAGATGTCAAAAAAGCTTACCCAATTTTTTCAAATTTTAATCACTTATTTTCTAAGAGAAAATCACCCCTGTTTACCAGTCACTGAAATGGATTAGAAAAAAATTGCCAAGATCCAAGAATAAAAATTGGATGTACAGAGAATTTTTAAATTTTTAATTGAGATTATCTTTAACTTTGTGATATCAAAATTTTCCTTACGCATTTATTTTTAATAATACTGTAGAAAAAAATCAACAAGATCGAGCGCCGGAATTATAATTAGAGCAAATTTTCTCCCCAAATAAAATTGTTTCTTGATCAATATTAATTATTTATTAAAACTACGATAATAAAATATTGTTATCAAATAAATTTTTGGTTAATATTTAAAGTGTTAAAAATTATTGTTTGAATTTAAAATTGAAATCATACAAAAAATTTTACCGACAAATTAACATATAAAAACACGTGTTTTTTAATTAACATTTCGATTTTTCAGAAGAAATTTTATGATTTAAAAAATACTATATACATTTTCAACCAAAATATCTTATCCAGAAATATATTTTGTTTTAATTATTATTTTAAATTCAAACAATAATGTTTAAATATTTCAAACATTAAAAAAGTTGTTTCTTTGGTATAAATATTTGATTATTTCAATTAAAAAAAAAAATTGTTAAAGAAAAATGCTTTCAGCACTTGTTTATCTTGAAATGTCTTTCTATAATACTCTTTTCTAAATTAAAAAGTATGATTTTTCGAGAAAATTTTTTTATAATTAAACAGAAACTGTACCGAAAACCTGGATCAAGCTTCAGATTAGACAAAATTCAGCGATACATCCATGTCAAACTTTTCTAACCTCAAAATAATTTTCTACTGCTTTACCGTCATATTTTACGAAGAATGAGAAAACAAGAATTCGACTTCGTAGTACGATGAGGGCAGCACCTCAATAGGGCAGAAAATGTGATGTCCTATATATATAATTCCCGACTCCGACGCCGCGTACCGCATCTACGTTTATAATATCTTTGACGTAGCCGTGAAGAGCCAGTTGGCGCGCAATTTAAATGTCTAAATTTCAAGTTTGATACCATTCGCATGGGTAATACCTTAATTTAGAAAGAAAACTATTTTTTCCCATATGTTTGTAATGATTGAATCATGATAATTATATGTATTCTTCACAATGAATATGAATGAATTTCGTTGTATTTGTAGAAGTAAAGTAAAAACTGCAAAAAAATCAGAGAGCAATGCAATAAGAACTAATGTTTCGTGAGCCTTGTTCTGAATAATTGGATCCATAAAAATATTAACATTTAAATTCCTACAATATTTAACATATACTTCGCAGTCACTAAAAATCACATGTTTAGCTCATTTAGTTAATTCCCCATTTATTATTCTTACAATAATTTATTCTGAAATGGCTCCATCCACTTAATAGAAAAGTCAACGACAACTTCCAGACTAGTGTATAAGTTTCTCCTCAAACAAACATTGTAATAAAGTAACGTTTGGTAATTTTATTAATTCTTCTCTCATCCGACTGAAATTAAAAATAATACAATTAGTTTAGGAATTAATGAAACTGATTTTATGATATTGTCCTGTGACTATAACTTGAAATACTCAAGAAAGTATAAAAAAAGGAACCGACTATTAAGTGCGTTAAGTTATGCCGAACAAAGTATGCAGGAAACCATCCTTTTGTTTATATGGTGCTTTGCAACTATTGTAATATTTAAAAAAGTATTAAAATTATAATTAAATTCTTTAAATTAACCTGGAAAAGTAAACAAATCACCTAAGAAACCTGAGGATAACCTGAAATTTCAAATGTATTATCATTATACCATTAGGCTTAAATTATTTGCTGCAAACGTCTTCGTTTTGCTGGCTGCTGGTCTGTCGGTATAGAATATACGTGGTCAAATCCTGTATGGATATTAACTGTTTCATCCATGTGTTTTGCTTCGTTTAACGCTTCCATTTGTAAGTAAGTGGGCTTCGACATGGAATGCCCTGTACTTACAAACTTTTTCTTTGTTGAGTGAAAATTTGGAATCTCGACATTTTCCTTGCTAACAGACGTCTTCCTTTTCGTTTGAGACCTTCGTTTTTCAATATTAGAATGACTTGAAGAAGCAATGACATTATTAAAATGAGTTATATATGTAGCATTGTCTTTGCTGTCGTTTCCTTACTTTTTAAATTTTCTTGAGCAGACTGTAGAACGCGTCGTAGAGAATATTTTATATGGATAGCCTACTTTAATTTGGAAAATAAGCATTTAAAAACTATATTTAGTTATTAGTATTAATTTTTCCAAAAATCAGGTGCTATTTTCTTACAAAAAAAAATAATTTTTTTGATTATAAAAAAATAAATAAAGCTTGAAGTTGTATGATTTTAATTTGTAACTAAATAATTTGAGAGGTTTCAATCTAAAATTATCGAACACTTTCCATTCAAAAATTCAGATGAAATATTTAAATAGCTTTAAATTTGAAATTATTCAATTATTCTGAAGACTACAAATTTAAAATGTCTAAATTATTAAGGCTGTAAATATTTTTGAAATTGCTGTTCTGGAGACTAAATAGCACTTATTTATTTATTAAGAAATCACAACCAAAATTGTTCAAAAAAAGTTTTTAAAAGAGTTTTAAAAACCTTAAGAAAGGTCAGAGGTTTTAATAATTCAATATATGTGATAGAATATTTTATATGGATAGCCTACTTTAATTTGGAAAATAAGCATTTAAAAACTATATTTAACCTTAAAAGGAACCATGGAAATATCACTCAAAAGTAAATCATTTGCAAATAACTTATTTAATTCAAGGTATACAATAAAACAGAATAACAGAATAGTTTATGTACTTACTTTGAATCAGAAGATTTTTTAAAACTTCTTTTCTGGTGAACAATTTCCTCATGTCTGCTTAAATTGTATTTTCTATTGAATGATTATTCACAGAGTGGAAACTTATGTCGATAATTTGAATTAGGAGATTTTTTTCTGGTGAATTACTTCCTCATGTCTGCATAAATTGTATTTTTAACTGAATGTTGTTTCACAGATTAAAAACTTATAAGATTTTTGGAAATGTCGACGTAAAGTGTTTTTGCTGGAAAAAGTTTGTTTACAATAATCACTTACTTTCATCTTGAAAGTATTAGGTATTTCACTTTAATCAACAGCTAACTTAACTTCGTTGATTACTGAGGGGAAAACAAGAGACTAAATGTATGAGATTCAGTTCATTTTTTTTTTCCTATTTTGCTAATATCTTCGTAGAAGCTAATTTTTTCTACATGAGTGAATTTGAAAAATAGTTTTTATTTTGTAATTACTATTTAATGAAATAATAAAATGATAATAATTGTTATTAATTACAAAAACATTATAGAAATCAAGTTTTGTTCAATGCATTTGATTCATTGTGTTCCCGTCAGCTTTTAACAAAGTGAAGTTAGCTGAGGGTTGAAGTGAAAATACCTAATTTGTTTATCGCACCAACTACACTGAAAAAAATTGTTCTTGAATCAAAAAAATATTACTTCATTCAAGTCAATCGCAGGTACGAATGGGGACGATAGAATATGAGTTTGTTCCAAATAAATAAGTACTTGCTACCGTATGCTTGGAGCAAGAGTACATTTTCTTAAACTGAGAAAATGTATTCTTAGATAGTATATCGTATTTTATTATTCTAAAACTTTATTCTGTTACTACATATAGAGATGTATTCAAATTCAGAACATATTTTATTCCACGAAATCATTTCTAATACACTTCAAGAACATATTTTCTTAATATAAGAATATGTAGTATCGGAGCAATAGACTAGTTCCTCAACTGAACACTATTTCTGAAAAAAAAAATTGTCGGTGACAAAAGTTTGGGTAAGAATTTCCAGGCAGGGTCGTACCAACTCATATGGTGAGCCTCAACCAACTTCAAACTAACAGTTGTTGAACTCAACTTTAATTTACCATTTTTTATTTAGACAAATTTTAGAATAGAATTTTACTTATTTCAAAAAAGGCTCGATACTTTTTTTTAAATATATTTTAAAATGTTTTAAAATATCTAAAAGTAATGAGCAATAAATAAAAATTCTCCGTAAATGCGCAGTTTTCAATTTATCTAACTCTTTTATTGTATATAATACTCTCTTACTTAATTTTGAATGCAAAATAACATTTCTTAAACAATAATTTAAAATATTTGAAAAAGCGAAGTAAGCTTAATTTATTTAACGAGGCATTGAATGCTTTTGTTTTTAAATATTTAAAACGCTTAAAAACGACCTAAAGGTAATAAATAATAAAGAAAAGTTGCAAGTATAAAAATGCTTTAATAACATCAATGACCAAAAAAATTATGTTCTGCTATACGAAAATTTTCATACACCGCACAGTTTTCAATTTATCGAATTCTTTTATCATCCCTATTTTTTACTGAGATTTGAATATGGAATTGCTTTCCTAAAACAACAATTTAAAATATACAAAAAATAATTGAAATTTACTTATTTTACAAAGGGCTCAATACTTTTTTTTAATTTAATCCGCTAAAAAACTAGCTAAAGCATATAAAAAAATAAAGAACTTTTAAGTTCAAAAACGCTTTAATAACCTCAGGGACAAATAAATATTTTCTGATTTTTAAAAACCTTTGTAAAGCGCACAGATTTCGTTTTATTTAATTCTTTTATAATACTTTTGAAGACAGTTTTTAATTTAAAATAACAATTCCTAAAAAATAATTTAAAATATGTAGATAACATTGATCGCTAGTTTAAATATTACCTATTTAAAAAAATGCTCGATACTTTATTTTTATTTTAAATATAAAATACTTCGAAATCAGAAGAAAAAATAATTCTGCAAAGAAACCTTTAGTGCTAGAACTAGCAGGTTAAAACGATCTCACGGTGGTCGGCTGAAAAATATTTGTTTGCTTCCTTCTGGCATTCTCAATTATTTTATTTAAAAAATTTGTAAGTTTCAATTTTTCAATTGTTCCTTTATAAAATGAAATTCATTCTTAATAAACTTTTCAAAAATGTTATTCAATTCTTTATTCTTAAATTTTTTGCTTTAAAAACGCATACAATTTTTTTAAATTATCAAGAAAATGTAATAATTGCATTTTAAAGCATTTTTTAAAGCTTATAAGTTTGTTTTATGCTGTTATATATTCATTTTTAATTATTTACAGAATAAAAAAATTATGTAAGTGTATGGGTGATTGCCAAAATGTCAATCATTTGTAGTCCAAGACGTTTTCCATGATTAATAAATTCTTCGACTGAAAAACTTAATTTTATTAAATTTTTATAAATATACATACTAAGAATCTCCGCGCTAAATTTTCTATAATTAATGACATGTTGAAATGAAATTTTCTATGATCATTGAATTCATTGACTGAAAAACCTAATTTTGTTCATTTTATTTTTAAAAATCTAAATTTCTACTTAATTATTTAAAATAGCAACATTATATGCGCGCTACAGTACGCGGGAAGCATTGCATTGCCAATTAATAACATAAAAATGTAAAACAAAATATTAACTATTTCAGATAACAAGTAAGAATATAAAATTGAAAATTATTTTAAAAATTCCTGCCTGACAAGAGAATTTGTTTTTCATTAGGGAAAAATTAATTCTTTGAATTCGGCTAGATTACCATTTTTTTTAAAGTTAAAAAATCTGTTGCGTGAAAATCATTTAGTTTAAATTATAATAACACATGATCATTTTAAAATTTCAAAACTATTTTTTTACATATAACTTTCATGCATTTTGCCATTTTATCTAGACGAATCCAAAAAGTAATATTTCCTTATTAAATAAACAATTCCTGCATTTAGCAGGAACATTTATTGTTATTTCTATGTTCAGATAATTTTTTGTTACCTTGAACACTACACAAAAATAATTTCAGGGTGGCTGTTTTAATCGAGGAAAAAATTCCCAGTCATTTTCCGATTCACAAAAATGTTTCACGGTTAAAAAAATTGGAAATGGTTTAATTTTGAGTAGATTAATACATACAAATAATAAGGGATAAAAATTATAGACGCAGCAAATTTATAACCTTTTAATGATTTTAGGAATGACATGACTTTTGAGTCTTGCATAATTATTTCACAATTAAAAAAAGACTTTTTTCAAATCTATTTAAAAATGTTAATTTCTTGCCACCAAAAACTTACCGACGAAATAAACTTATATTTTTTTATAGTTTTATGAGTGATTTGATTTGTGTGTCAGCCTAAAGTTAGTAGTCCACACTGAAAAAAATTGTTATTAAATAAAGTAAATGTTACTTGATTCAAGTCAATCGCAGGTACGAATGGGGACGATAGAATATGAGTTTGTTTCAAATAAATAAATACTTGCTACCGTATGCTTAGAACAAGCGTACATTCTCTTAATCTGAGAAAATGTATTCTTAGATAGAATATCGCATTTTATTATTCTAAGACTTGATTGCGTTACTTCATATAGAGATGTATTCCAATGCAGAACTTAGTTCACTTCCAAGAAATCATTTCTGATACACTTCAAGAATATATTTACTTAATATAAGAATATGAAGGATCGCATCAGTAGAATGAGCCTCAACTAAACACTATTTCTGAATGAAAAACAATTATTTTCGAAATTATTGTTATATAATCTTCATTTTTTAGATTATTAAAACACGTAATTCTCCCACACTGTTACTTACAAATATAATCGCATGCTTAATCTCTTTGAAAAATCGCACTCCACGAGGATTCGAACCCTACCTAAAAACTACCTAAAACTAGTGTCCTAACCGCGCGCTCTACCGACTTCGCTATCGAAGCACTTGGATCTCGGTGACAAAATCTCGAGTAAGAATTTCAAGGCAGTGTTGTACGAAGTCGTATGTTAAGCCTCAACCATCTTCAAACTAAACGTTGTGGAACTCAATGTTTCTTTCAAGAAAACATCTTTCTGATGATACTTGAAAATTTTCGAGAGACTTTAATATACCATTTTTTATTTATAAAAATTTTAGAATTGAATTTTACTTTTTTCAAAAAAAGCTCTATACATTTGTTTTCTTAATATATATTTAAAATTTTTATAAAATATCTATAAGTAATAAACAATAAACAAAAATTCTTCATGAAATGCGCAGTTTTCAATTTATCCAACTCTTTTCTTGTATATCATACTCTCTTACTCAATTTTTAATGAAAAATAAAATTTCTTAAACAATGATATAAAATATGTGAAAAAGCGATGTAAGTTTCACTTATTTAAAAAGGGCCTTAACTCTTGTTGCTTTTAAATCTTTAAAACGCTTAAAAACGACCCAAAGTTAATGAATAATAAAGGAAAGTTGCATGCACAAAAATTCTTTAATAACATCAATGACAAAAAATAATGTTCTGCTATACGAAAATTTACATAAACCACAAAGTTTTTAATTTATCGAATGCTTTGATCATACATTGTATACTAAGATTTTAATATGGAATTGCTTTCCTAAAACAACAATTTAAAATATGCAAAAATAATTGAACTTCACTTATTTTACAAAGGGCTCAATACTTTTTTCTTTAAAAATGTAATCCGCTTAAAAACCATCTAAGGCTTATAAAAAATTAATAACTTTTGAGTTGAAAAACGCTTTAATAATCTCAGTGACAAATAAATATTTTCTTTTTTTTAAAAACCTCTGTAAAACGCACAGTTTTCGATTTATTTAATTCTTTTATAGTACTTTTTAATTCAGTTTTTAATTTAAAATAACAATTCCAAACAAAAATAATTTAAAATATGTAAAAAAGAATTGATCGCTAGTTTAAATATTACCCATAGAAAAAAGTACTTGATATTTTATTTTTATTTCAATTATAAAATACTTCGAAATCAGAAGAAAAAAGAATTCTGGAAAGAAACGTTTGGTGCAAGAACTTGCAGGTGAAAAGTGATAGGATCTCACGGTGGTCGTACGGAAAATATTTATTTGCTTCCTCCTTGCATTCTCAATTCCTTTTTTGAAAAATTCTAATTGTCAATTTTTTAATTATTCTTTCATAAAATGAAATGCATTCTTAGTAAACTTTTAAAAAATGTTATTGAATTCTTTTTCCTAAAATATTTTGCTTTATAAACGCAATACATTTTTTTAAATTATCAAGAAAATGTATTAATTGTATTTTTAAGCATTTTTTAAAGCTTATAACTTTGTTTTATGATGTCATATATTTACTTTTTATTATTTACAAAAATTTTTCACGGTTAAAAAAATTCGAAATGATTTGATTTTAAGTAGATTAATACATACAAATAATCAGCGAAAAAAATTATAGACGCAGTACATTTATAAACTTTTAATAATTTTAGGAATGAAATTACTTTTGAGTCTTGCATAATTATTTCAAAATTAATAACATTTTTTTTAAATTTGTTTGAAAATTTCAAATTCTTACCCACAAAAACTTACCGACGCAATAAACTGATAATTTTTTTTAATAGTTTTATGAGTGATTTTATTTGTGTATCAGCGTAAAGTTTGTAGTTTATCAAAGTTGCAAATTCCTATCTACATTTGCATAAATAAAATTGATTTGTTTTGAATTTTATAATTATTATTAAATTTCAAAATAATTGTTAGCGGCGAAGAAAACCAACTTCATATCATGTCAACTTAATAAGATACTTTTGCAGTAAGAAGTAAATTAATTTAGACCAATATATTAATTTTCATACTACGTGTGCGATGTCTATTGTACCAAGTCTACAGTTTTCATACTGAAAAGACTGATGTGATACTATTTTGATAACATAGGTATTTTTAGAGTAAATCTGACATTCGCTTTAAACAAATAATTATTTGAAAGAAAATATTCAAGCATTATTTTAAGAGAAATTATTTCTTCGCGGAATACATTCATTTTCTCGTCTTAAGAATATGAACATTGTTTCTATTAAAATAGTAGTCAAAATAAGTATATGAATTTACGTGGATCAAGAATTTTAGTTGCTTATCATGACAATATAATATTCTTAATTCAATATTTTATTAAACTTCCCACAAATAAGTATAATGAAACAAATTAACTCAATAATTTTTTGCTTAGATTAAATATATTCTTGATTCAAATAGTTGTCCTGATTCTATTATTTTCTTGATTCAAGAAAATCGGTCCCTTGTAAAAAGAAAATACTTGCTTCTTTCAAGTAAAATCAGCCAAGTAAACTAGCCTACTTGATTTAATGCAAATTTTTTTCAGTGTACAGTCATGACTTATTCGCCAGCACTCGGTTTTAAGAAAATCTGAAAAAATCCGCCCGCTTCGTGGGCACAGTCTCGTAACGCGCTGCGCGCGCGGGTCGCAAGATTGAGCGCGCCTAGGGCGCACCTCTGTTGGTACTCGCGCTTCGCGCTCGATTATATATTTATCTCGCGCTCCACGCTCGATAATGTATTTACCTCGCGCTCCGCGCTCGATCTTTGTATATTTCTCACACTTGTGCACAGATTTTTTAAATCTAAAGGTCAAAACATCACGTATCTCGTGCTTTGCACTCGAATTTGTTTCTCAACTTGTATTTCATTTCCATATATGTATATTATTACAATTCATAGCATGCATTGATTTTAAAACAGACTTATTTCATTGTCTCTTTTAAAAAAATGCGCATTCTTTAAAAAACTTTGTTATTAAACATTTTACTGCAACTTTTGCCGGTTTTGTAAAAACTGAATTTTACTCATTTCATTTCTGAGATGTTCAACTATCCTTCAGCAACGTTGTGTTAGATGGGGGTTCACATGATCTCATTTTCACATTCCCGCCCCACAGTGGGAAAAAATTACATTTTTGTTTCAAAATAACGTACAGCCCACAAAATTTGTTATGAGCAAATTATTTCTGAAAAATTTTTTTCTATGATTTTCCACAATCATACATTTTTTCTAGTTATATTGCAAGAAATTTTATGAACAAATGCAGTAATCAGGCATTTTCCGATAGAAAAATTCGTTTTTTTCTATGTACATTTTTTCAATTCGGAACTTTATGATATTTGCAGCAAAATTCATAATTTGTTGATTAATCATATAATCTTTTAAATAAATGCATAATTCGGGCATTTGTCGGCAGAAAAATTCGGTTTTTTCAATGCCAGTCTTTTCAGATAAGAACTTGATGGGAATTTCAGCAACATTCATAATGAGTTGATAAATTTTAGTATTTCTTTAAACAATTTTGATGAACAAATGAATTAATCAGGCATTTGTCTACAGAAAAATTCATTTTTTTCTCTGTTAACAGTTTTAATGAGGATATTGAAAAAAATTAATTTTCCCTCGACAGATGCTCGAATAATGCATTTGTTTATTCAATTTGTTTGAAAAAAAATATAAAATTTATCAACCAATTATGAATTTCGCTGAAACCAACATGAACTTCCCAATTAAAAAGACTGAAATCGAAAAAAACGAATTTTTCCGTCCACAGATGCCCGAATGATGCATTTGTTTGTTAAATTTGTTTTTAAAAATCATAAAATTGGTCAACTCATCATGAACAGTTTTAGCGCTATGCGGCGCTAAGCGCTCAAGATCAGTGAATAAAACGAATTACAACAGATTTTGTTACAAAAGCGATGTCAACATAGAAATGACGGTTCAGATCGTGGTCTGTCATATTTTCACCTACACCGTTGACTCATAAAGCGCGCTTCTCAAAACGATCAAATGCTAAGCGCCCAAGATTTTAACTTGACTAATTAATCACTTCTTTAAAGGCAGAAATGGTACCCAAAGTAACATAAGTAACTAGTGCGCACATTGCGTTAATAACAGTGTAACCTTCGCAAGAGGGCCGAACGCTAAGCACCCATGATCAGCGAATAGAACCAATCCTAGTAGCTTTAGCGACACAAGCGATGTCTTTATACGAAACACGCATCAAGAAGTGGTCAGTAACATGTTTAGCCAAACCAATGACAATATGAGTCAACACCGTTGACTCATATAGCGCGCTTCTCAGAACGGGCAAACGCTAAGCGCAGAAGATTTGAACTTGACTAAGAAATCACTTTTTCAAAGGCCTTTCACAAAATAAATGACAGACAAACATACCGTCGTCTATGGAAATAATGAGTGAATGCTGCATGATGAACGACTGTCACTTTTTAAAGCAAAAAGCGAACGACTTCAGAATGAGCGACGAACTGA
>NC_046666.1:111786784-111792451 GCF_010883055.1 Belonocnema kinseyi | reverse complement strand
GCGCATACTTTGAATAAAATATTTGTTATCATTCTCTTGAAATAAATGTGTTTTTTTCTTGAAAAAATACCGGTTTCATATGTATACACCTGGTAGTTTCTTGCCGCGCTCCCCAGAGCGCGTTGATGAAATTTTAATTCGCAAATAGGCCACACCGTTACATACCCAAGGCATATTACGTTCTCAACCCTGCGTACATTACTTCTCTACTTTTATACGTTATTTGACGTATATTACCTGATATTACGTCCAAATAGAAACTTTCAGTGCGCATGCGTTAATTACGAAAAATACCTCAAATAATCTATGTTTTTCTTGATGTGGGTCGTGTTTGCCGTTGTTTCCGTGTTCGCTTTTTAACTTTTTATTGCAGTAAATAGTAAAAAATGGCATCGAAGATCACAATACTACAGAATCTACATTTCTAGATAAATTTTAAGAGTTTTAGGTTTATCGATTCGGGTGGGTGACATTTTCACGGAGGTCGGTTTTTAATTAATCGTGGAATTAATATTTGTCATAGGATTCATTTCTAGCTCCTTTGTTGGTTTATAGCAAAGTTGATTGGTTGAGAACCTAAATACGAACTCGATATGTCAAATTAATTCAACGGTTAACTCAAAACAGATCCTGCGAAAGTTTTCTAACCTTTCTTCCACCCGAAAAACATCCTTCCATGGGATTACATTATAATGTTGGGTATTTCTTCTCAGTCAAGGCATAATTACTATTTCCAATTACTAAAAGGGTGCTTTCATGCACCTGCAAGCAGGCAGCCTGAATGCAGAAAACCTGTAAGAGCGAAAGAGATGGACCATTCTCTATCTCTCTTACTCTTATGGGTTTTCTGCATGCAGGCTGCCTGCTTGCAGAGGAATGAAAGCACCCTAACGTATTCTACAGAATTATTAATAATTATTATATTTCAAAAGTCAGGTTATATACTTGACAACACACGAGCAGATCATCGTACAGTCATTTGAACTGCTCTTTTCCTCTAAATTTCAAGTTTGATGGCATTCGCACAGGTAATACCTTAATGTGGAAAGAAAAGTATTGTTCTTTCCATATGTTTGTAATTATTGATTCATGCTAATTATATAGATTCTTCACAAAGATTATGAATTAATTTTATTGCATTTTAAGAAGCAATGTAGAAAAAACTGCAGAAAAAAGGCAGAGAGGAATGCAATCTTTCAAGAGCCTTATTCTGGATAATTAGATCCATAAAAACATTAACATTTAAATTCCTACAATATTTAACCCTTCGTGTGTATATTGGATCTTTGAAGAAATATTCGAAATTGCAAATTCAAATTTCCCTCCAATATTTTTACTATATTTCCATTTTTTTTAACAACGGTTCAAAACTTTTGAATTTGGCTACTACTGAGACATGAAGTACATAACTTCGAGAAGTATCCCTGCATTTTTACATTCTCATTAAGAGAAGGTATTAGATGTGTGTAAAATTTGACCCCCCCCCCCCGTTTTTGTCAAATATCCACGTTTTGAGACCCCCTGAATCCGAAAAACAGGTTTTTACGAATGTGTCTGTCTGTCTGTCAGCATTTTTCTGAAAAATCGGAAATTCTAATTTTGAAAAGATGGCTTGACAAAAATTGTGCATTTTATAAAGATTTACAAATTTGGTGCAAATCACTTTTTTATAGCATGCGTATTTTGTGTTTTAATCGTGAAAAACTAAATTGACAATTAAAAATCAGCCCGATGCATGGGCACATTCTCATCAAAACTTATGTTTTTTAATTTTCTTATTCGTCTCGTGTGTGGGTTTTGGGTTTTGAAAGAATTTACTTTTTTTAAATGTTCTTAATGCTATTTTTCATGATTCGAACAAAAAACAGAACTACCAAAATATTATTCATGACAAATTAATTAATTTTTACATTCTCATAAAGAGAAGGTATTAGATTTGTGTAAAATTTGCCCCCCCCCCCCCGTTTTTGTCAAATGTCCACGTCTTGAGACCCCTTCAATCCAAAAAACAGTTTTCACGAATATGTCTGTCTGCCTGTCTGTGTGTGTCTGCAGATTTTTAGTTTGTCAGCACGAAAACTTTCGAAAGAATTAGAAGATTGCATTGGCCTTTGGTATACTCGTTTAGTGTCCTAAAATAAAGGTCAAGTTCGTTAGCCAGACATTTTGGATAAAAATTCAAAAAGTGAGCGTAATTTGAAATTTTTTGAGACCACTTTTTTTCAAAATAAAAAATTTTTCTGTACGGATATTTACAGTATTCAAACAGATGAACAATTTATCCTAATGACTTTTTTCTATAAAATCAAAATTTACCAGAGTTATAGCATTTACAAAATTCCAAAAAGCACACCGATTTCGACAGAAAAAAATGTAAAAAAAAAGCTAATAAGAATTCTAAGAGAGCTGTCCAGTCTGATTTTTGAATTAGGTTTTAAATTGTTTTATAAATAGAAAAATATGGGGTCAAAATGTCCTTTTTTCTATTTGACGTTCCCGGTGCTCGTCGATAACAGGATTATGGTTGAAATCGCTCAAGTTGCATAAAATAGCATTAGTTAAAGATATTCCAATATTAGACAATATACCAAAAAAATTTGTTATCAACAAATTATTTTTTGAACAAATTTTGTCTACGATTTTCCATAAATACACGTTTTTTCAAGTTATGTTGCAAGAAATTGGAATCGAAACAATATCATATAAAAAAAATTCTCTTATGATTATAATTGTTTATATTGTAAACAAATTTAATATACAAATGCAGTAATCAGGCATTTTTCGACAGAAATATTCGTTCTTTTCTATGTTCATTTTTTCAATTCAGAAATTTATGATAATTTTAGCAAAATTCATAATTTGTTGATTAATCTTATGATTTTTTAAACAAATTTAATTTAAAAAATGGATTATTCGAGCGTTTGTCGACAGAAAAATTCGGTTTTTTCAATGACAGTCTTTTCAGTTGAGAACTTCATGACAATTTAAACGTAATTCATAATTTTTTGATCAATTTTATAATTTTTTAAAAACAAAGGACTCCGCGCTAAATGTATGGGAAAATGGCTTTCGGTGGATTTAGCTGAAACTTTGTAATTTTTAAGGTTATAAGAGCCGGATGAAATATCCGTAAAAAAATCCAAAAAAATGGACAGTTTTAGCTTGACTAATTCATCACTTTTTTAAAGGCAGAAATAGTACCCAAAGTAACATTAGTAACCAGTGCGCACATTCCGATAATAACAGTGTAACCTTCGCAAGAGGACTGAACGCGAAGCACCCATGATCAGCGAATAGAACCAAGTCCAGTAGCTTTTGCGAAATATTAAACTAGTTCTGGCTCTTGATTCGGGTTCGCTTGTTGACCTGTATTAGCAGCGTCTAGAATCTTTTGTAGCAAGGAAGTTTGAGGATACTTTAGGTGTTACTGGTGACGTGCATAGCCCAGGAACCATGAAACGCTTTCAATATGTGCGCAAGTGCCAAGAGTTCTGGTCCCTGACTTACATGTGCAGTAATAACCGAGAAGCGTTTGGTTATTGTCTGGTCCTATGTCATCGATCTCATTGAATGCTATCCACAACTGGTAGCTTGTCGCATTTCGGAAACGAGAAAATACTCGTACTCTGATCAAACCAGGCTCATTAAGTCGCGTATCTAGTTGAAACTCTTAATCTTCTTCTCGTTGCAGCTTGTCTTGAACGTAAGATGGGGCAAGTTCTACTTGATACACGCCAATTGTTGTGTCGCGAATTTCTTCCAATGTAAGGCCAGGAAATTGTGGTACTTGAAGTTCATGCAGGTGATTCAAATTTTCATTTCCGTAGCGCATATTGTTCACTTCTACGCGCGCTTGCACAATATTTGGCTCACGAGTTCTCGCTATATATTCTCTTGCAAGCTCTGCTGTAGCGCCTTGCATCTCGATAACAGGATGGTATCGATTAATTACGGCACCAGCAATACGAAAGAAGTCCCTTAGATTGTGTACATGAGCCATCGGAATGGTTTTCTCGAAGAACTTGAAAATGAACTTTATGTGGCCATTTCTGAATTTCCACTATCCATCTAGATTTCGTTATGAGCCGAGCTTCGTTTGCTTCTTCCGTTACCAATTGACTCTGTCCTTGTTGGAGAAATGGTGGTATCTTGGACACAATTCCTAAGCGTTCTAAAAGTGGTTGGGCATCTCTATATCCACGGTCCTCTATAAAAATGTCACCAATGTCGAAAAATTCTCTCATACTTTCCACATCTCTTTCAAATTCGTTAATAAGCATTGGTGCGTCATTGTTTCGCGAGTCAGAAAAATATGGTCCTTGTATTTCAAGTATGTAAGCGTCTGGAGCAACAATAAGAGCAGGTCTTACCAAGTGACGTCCTTTATGTTTGCAAAATGACTGTCGAAGTACGCGAAAGTTACTGCTCTTCTGTATGTAAGCATAAGCTCCATCGATGATAGCAACAGCTCTGGGAATTTCTGGCTGTGGATTATAAAGTTCATTGGCGAATGATGTCACGTGTCTTTCAATGAATTCCTCTCTGCTCATCGCATTAAATCCAACGTTACCAGACACAAATCGCTGCATTAAAGACTATCTTACAGTAGAAATGGCCATTCTTGTAGCTTTCCGGCTCGAATAATGAAAAATCACTTTCAGAAATTCATCGGAAAGACCTTGACGCATTTTGTAAAGGAAAGTCAGCAGATTTTTTTTCCTCACGTATCTGGCACCATGTCCATGTAATTGCGGAATAGGATCTAGAAATGCATACAATTCTCTAAATTGCTCCGTTGTTACAGGAGCAATAGCTACAAACTCTTCATCAGTGAAACTATCCACATTATTAAACGCCGCGGCCGCATGAACATTTGCTTCGTTACGAAGTTGCTGCAAAAATAGAAGTAACTGCTGTCCCGGAATCCTATACGGTCGATTAATCGCTTATAGTGCAGGAAGCAAGGGGCCCAAGATGAAACCATGTTCATCCAAATTATTGAAGCATGCTCTTGTTTCTTCTGGAATGAAACTGTCCATGACAATAAAAGCGTTAACTCTACATTCAATTGAAAGCCTCGGGAGTATTAACTTCAGCATTACAGAACATGCACGTTTGCCTGCCTGTTTGTGTAAGAACATTCAGTCTTAAACAGCCTGGGTCACGTTGGATCTTCTCTATCTCATTGCGAATCGATTGATTGTAATTGAGACATAACCTACTCTCATCGGCGACTCCGAGTGGTGGTCTTCGAAGTTGAAGGCGTCTAAAAATTTTAATGTTTTGTCTATCAGGATTATTATTTCCACCAATTCGAGACATTTGTCCTGGTTGATAGACTCTGTCGCACAAGTAGCAATTAACTCGAAATCTGAATGCCATTTTTTAAACCATAAGAGAAACAAGCTCTTATGGTCTTGAAAGGTTGAGGAATGTATTAATAAAACGAAAGAAAAATTCAGAAACAACAAAATAAAACAAATAAACACAAGAAACTAAACACAAAAAGGAAATAAGAAATACAACAGAATTAATACAGAAGGGAACAGATAGGAACTTGTTTTCCTAAGCTTACCAATAAAATTACTATCCGATCTCGAGACCTTTCACAAAAGAAATGACAAGCATACCATCGTCAATGGAAATAATAAGTGAATGCTGCTTAAT
>NC_046666.1:111779083-111786684 GCF_010883055.1 Belonocnema kinseyi | reverse complement strand
ATACGCCAATTAGCACAAATGGTAAGTTCCGATAGTGCCTACAAGTGTGCCTACTGGCCGCTAGATGGCAATACCGGTTTCATATGTATACACCTGGTACAGATTCAATTTGAATCTTAGGTAACGCGCAAATACGAAAACGTGAAAAGACGTTTCAAGTATTAGAAACCACATATATTACCCTAGATAAAAAGCAGCATTCAAATGATATAACATGATTATACGTAATGCGATGCTCTCCCTCTATTCTAAAAGTTAGGTTGAGTTTGTTTAAACTTCTACGTAGTATATAATAAATTGCGTCTTAAAATAGAGAGTTTATTTACTTAGTGAGTCATAGGTCTAAATTTAGTATCTTTAATGAGTATGCGGCGCCAGTTAGGCCGGATGTAAAATGGACTTTGGACTTGCTTATACTTTTTCGTGATTACAAATGTCAATCATCGTGTTTACAAATCTCAATCATCGAGCTACAAAAGAGCAGATTATTTTATCCCTTAATTCGATAGCGCGACTTTGAATCTGTGACTTTGAATCCAGAATAATCTGTGATTTTTTGTAATAAACAAAAGACTTAAATAACAGAAAACTGCAATGTTACTTGTTTTGCAATTAATTAAAGCATATGTGAAAAAATCAAAATAATAATTGTTAAATAAATCTAGTGATTCAGTGAACCTAAATATTGCTGTTATTATTTCAAATGTGACCTATTTTGCGGTAATGGTTTCTACCATTCAACGGCAGTATTCCAAACTCTCTTTCAACGAATCAACAAAAGGCTACTACGGAATGAGGCTCGACTTCAGATCCTGGCACGTAACAAGGTAAATTATATGAGGTTTTATACGTAATATACGTACGTATATTACGTCCTCAGTTTTGTACAAAAAGTAATATACGTTTTCAAGATGACGTCAATATTATCACATTTCGTTCCATAACTTTAAAATAGCGCCGGTAGCGGTATGCGGTATTATGTTGCATGCATGAAATTTAAAGTGAATGAAATAAAGTTATTATTCTACAACTTCGACAAGGAATAGAGGCGGAAGACCGAGAAATCCATGTTGAGAAGAATTATCCTTCCTGTTAAAAAAATGGTAAAAATTTTGCGTTTTGTCAGGGATGCAACCGCGTATTATCGAATACGACTAAAGAAAGGTTAAGAAAGCACAGGTGAATTTTCCAACAATTCGAAATGCAAATATCTTAAAAATAAAAAAACAAATCATTCAAGGATTTTCGCTGATTTCAACACCTTTTTCAGAAAAAAGTGCGTTATAATTATAAACGCATCAGAAGGAAACCTGATGCAATTAGATGAAAGCAGCCAAATAATAATTCTAAAATGAGTGGTGTCAGTTTTGATATTATTGGTGATATTTTTACGTCCAATGAAGTTCTGATAAACAAGAACAACGTAAGTCGGCACACGTACGCGCAATTGAAAAAAGTGAGATTATATTATGCTCTATATGAGTCAACCACCTTTAGTACGTTTATTACGGGTTTTGCAGGTTTTTAACGTATAATATATTTTTTACGTATAATACGTCAGAAACCACAAGTGACGCGTCACTGCACAATTTTGATTATACGTTGTAACGTTATTCGCGTAGAAACCCACGCAAATACGTTAAGTATTATACGTTACAAGCTCTGAGTCATATATGTCGATGGTCTCTACATAAATGGTATAGAGAGCGTCGCATGCATAGTCGCCATGATGCGGCGGCTATGTACGTTCACCATAGTGCTTTTCATTTAAGAGCGGAAGCTTAGGCGCCACCATGACACTCAGCGGGAATTTAAAAATTCAGGACATATTTTTGGTCAAATATACACTTTCGTATCCAATTTTAATGTAAAGGTGAATGAACTTTAAGTGTCTGATTAAACCTTCATAAACTATTTGTAATGGAAATAATTTCAAAGTAATAGGTTCATAATTAAACGCTTTAATTCATTTTAAAATACTATACAATTGTTATTTCGGTTTAAAATATTTAATTTTTAACTCACTCTGTACATAATTTTGTGATGAAAGAAAGTAGCAGTTTGGTAAATTTAAGCGATATTTGTTTGTTCATATAAAATGAACAAATATTAAAAATCGAACAACTCGAAACTGAATTGTTTGAAATAAAGTCTTGAATCGTTGGAATTCCACAAAAATAAAATTATTAGTCAGCATTGTATTATATTTAATGTTCATTCACAAACAATCATTGAAGAATTATTAATTTGTAGTCGCAACAATTTTTTATTTGCTTCAATTTTATTGTTAATAATGTTTTTGATTTTGAATTCCTTACAATTTTTTCGATGTACACGGAAAGAAAGTTAGGACAGCTATTGCGTTTGGTATAGTAGGGCAACGCATCCACGAGTTTAACGTAACAGCAGCGCTATTTTGTGTGAAGCGGCTGCCTTAAAATGTAGTGCAACGTTGCTCTCTTATATTTGGGAACGCTGCTGTCCCGAACGAGAGAACGTAAGCGTACTACAGTAGTCTATCCGACTTCTACATTCATATAAAACTTCTATGAATCGACGCGTGTCCCGAAAATAACGCAATCATCTTACTGAGTTCTGGGACTGCTGTTGTCCCAAAAGTTTGTTACGCCGTTCGTCTCTTTGTCGGATCGCAGCGTTCTTAAAATAAAAGATTAGATGGCTTGAACACAGGGCGCGCTGACGCTCGTGTGTATAGTTCAGTAGTAGTATATATAAGTACCGCAGTCGCCCTAAATTTCTTTCCGTGTAGGCTACCCTGAAATTTTCTAAATAAATCAACCAAGTACATTTCAATTATACTTGGAATACTTATTTTCGGGACACGCGCCGGTTCATAGAAGTTTTATATGAATGTAGAAGTCGTATTAAGTCCATGCAAGTCCTATAGGACTTGCACATACCATCACTATTACACTTTCCTAAACAGCACTTCTTATGCGCATCAACCTTTTTTCTTTTCAATGTTTTTTCTCCTGGTATAGAGATGGAACCTCACCCGTATGACGGGTAAATTTACCAGTAATACCAGTAATGAAGGGGTCAAGCTAGTAAATCTGGTAAAACTAATATTTTAAACAGGGTATCATTTTTGAATGATAATCCATGCTGCAAATTGAGTTTCATGTCCATAGAAGTATAAATTCAGAGACATTTGTCTTAAGAATTAAAAATTTCACCAATTAAGTGAAAAGACGAAGCCATAACCTCAAAACTTGGCAGATCAGGCGGTGATTTTAAAATTGTACTTCCTAAGCTTCAATAAATAATTAGTTCGATATTAGTTCTGGATCAATAATAATTACAATCAGTCGAATAAGTAACTATGCAATTTCTATAAAAGCCTATTGGTTTACTTTATAAAGAAGATATCTTAGAACTTTGTCCATATCGTCACGCTAGTGGCAACACCAGCTATCTCTTATTTCGGCCTTTTCGGGTTAAGGACGGTTCCTAAAGTTGAACTTGGCGGGGAATCGAATGGTGAAGTTGGTTTCTCCATACGGGCAACATGGAGTCGTATCATCAGCAACCATCGAATTGGCCCATAAGACATTCTAGACGAACGCAAAATAAATTTTTGGCTCTCCTGAAAACTTGGAAAAAATGAGATAGCTGGTGTTGCCACTAACGTGACGATATATTAGCTTTCCATCATGAAGGGAAAAAATTACATATAATAAGTACCATGCTCATATTATGGTTTAACATCTGTATTATTAAGCTGTTACAATTCTAAAGAAATGCTACTTGAAGTTAAAAAAAAACAATATAGCTTTTATTATTTCCGAAATGTCATAAACAATATAATTGCATAATTTAAGTGTAATTTCATGAGAAACTCTTAATGCTTAGAACCTGTTTTAAGAACAGAAGTTTATTTTCTCCTATATATACATTATTCAAATTATAAAAACCTACATTATTGAGCTAATTGATTAAACAGAAATCATTTACAATGCTTGAAAAAAGAATATGTGTAAACCCAGTGGGTACAAAAATATGAAAATCCCAGGAGCATCCTTGGGACGTTCCTACACCGAAAAAAATATGTAACTATATTAGTAGGTAAAAAAGTCAACCAGAATCTCTTCATTTAATTTTATCGGTTTGAGTATAGAACCGGCCCTATACATGGGCGAATTAAGACCTTTCGGGGCCCGGAGCTAAAATAACGTTGGGGCCCCTTTCAGGCGGCTGGACTTAACATTTTACTTTCATTTAAAATTAGTTCATGATAAAAAAATTCAAAAATTTAATTGAAAAAATTTTACTAAAATTTTTTTTAGGACTTTATTATTTTTGTTTATAAGCGGGTTATTTTACTGTATATTATATGTTTTTTTGGGGGAGAAGGGGGCCCCCACAAGCGTGGGGCCCGGTGCTTCAGCACCATCAAGCCCTCCCCATGATCCGGCACTGGCCCTATAGCAATACCGAATTACATCGATTACGTAAGTATTGAAATGGAGCAGTGCTTCATGTAGAACTCGCAACGTTCATAAGTTGAATTTCAGCTGTTCTAAAGCATCGAAACAGTTACTATTCGACTTTTGTATCGGGTACGTAACGAAATTTGAATCACAGTGCGTAGATATAGATATACTCCCTATGCTTCGCATCGTTCGACTCTGCTGGTTCGAATGACGACGAACGGCGAGGATCCAACGAATCTGTAACTTAGGAGCTTCGCATGAGCATTGCGCTGAGTCGAGGCGCTGGACAATATGTGTTGGGAAAAATTAAAGAATAATTATTTAAATATCAAATCTCGCGTGCTCTCAAATTTAAACGTTACAGATTCGTTGGATCCTCACTGTTCGTCGTCTTTCGAACCAGCAGTCGAACGGATCGAAGCATAGCGAGTATATCTATATCGACGCACTGTGATTCAAATTTCGTTACGTACCCGATTCAAAAGTGGAATAGTATCTGTTTCGATGCTTCCAAACAGCTGATATTCAACTTATGAATGATACGAGTTTTACATTCTATACTCAAACCGATAAAATTACAAATTAAATTAAGAGATCCAGTTCGACTTTTTTTACCTACTGAGTTCTAATTTGTGCGAAGCGTATTAGTTCAAGGTATTATTGAACTAATACAGATACACATTTTTTTCGGTGTAGGACGTCCAATGTCAGGCCAATTAACATCTCTAAGGTGTGCAATGTCCTAAAAATGACCTAAAGACGTCTTAAAGACATGGACATTCTCGGGACATCTTTCGTACTGACATTAGACGTTTTCGGGGCATCCCTATCGTGACCAAAAGACATGCTATAAAAGACGACTTAGGGATGTCCCAAAGACATCTCTTGCACATCCTTAATTTCTTTTGCCCAATGGCAATCCTACCGAAAGAAATCGCTGAGTATATTCTAAAGATTCTCTAGGGTCAGAGAAGCTTAGAGAACTTCTCCGCAGGCACTCAGGTAGATATATTAAAGGTCCAGGTAGTTCTTTTAAATGTTTTAAAGGCTTTAAAATGTCCTTTCCGAAATTGAAATAGAAATACGATCATAAATAAAAAGCAGAAAGGCTGAAATTGAAATAAGATAAATTTAAAAAGGGAGAGTCGCATTAGCGACGGCCAACTACTGTAAATAACTCTGCCCGCCCGGTACGTGACGAATACAAAAGGAACATTATATTAACGGTTCACCACACTTAAAAGGACCACTAAATGGATCTTCAAAAGGACCCAAATGTCTCAGACTACCTCTCAAACTAAATTGTTTCAAATCGACTCTGCTTATAGTCTCAAATGGACCAGGCTATTTCGCTAGAGAAAACTCAGAGATTTCTATCGGTAGGGAATGAAGATTTGCGGGTCGAATATTATTTATAGCTTATTACTTGTAAGACGAGGTAGTAATATATTTGATTTATTGAAGTTTTGATTATTTTCTATTTATTTCATTAAAATAATATAGGGATTATATGATACAAACTAATACAAAAATAATATCAGTGACGGCCCTTACGAAAATACACCGTTTGGAAACCATTGAAAGACCGTTGAAAGGGACCATTCGGCTACCGTTGAAAATGACCGCTGGTTTTTCAACTATTTTTCACATCCAACTTCTTATTATTTTTAATAATTTTTATACAGAAAAAAAGTCGATTGCAGAATTAATTTTTCCTTTCAACTGCCATATAACTTTCGAAAAAATACCATTTTTTTATTCGTTTTCCCCTACAGGCCACAATTTTAGAGGTTTATAGGTATCCTCGATCGCATTTGTTTTATTTTGCTGACCATAATTGTCTTGAAAAGTGTTATCAACTTCTTCTGTTTATATTCATTTGAGATGGTGCATTTATTAACATTTACGATTCCTAGTACGAACTGTACTATGGATTAGTTATATCATGATACATGTCAGTACTAAAGTATCGCAATACTTGATGCGACTGATCATAAACTTCTAGCTTTCCATATCCTCGCCATTCAGCTATGCATAAAAATAAGTGAATAACTGTTTCATTCTCAAGTAATGCAAAAAAGCGCTAAGAGTGATTTCACGTATACAGATATAAAAATGACTAATAATATTAAATAAATTAATATTTTTATTAATAAAATATAGTATAATACTAAACATAATTATTTCTAATACATTAAAAAAGGCCCCTAATTACAAATAATGTGGGTATTTTTCGAAAGCTAGGACAGTCTTTGATTTATACTTTACATATGAGCTCCCTTACACTTTTCCAAAAGATAGGCCATTTTTAACTTTTAAAAGGGATATGAACAGTTTATTTTTCAACGTTTGCACATTTGTCTATCTTGTTGCGCACCCGATGTTCAAATAATTTTTCACATGAATATCTTAATTAATGGAAAAATCTGAAAAACAATTATTACCTATTTCAAGTAATAACACAGGTATACAAAGATTTTATATCAGAAACCTGCCATAGCATTTCTTAAGGATTTTGGTTAGTTAGTTTTTGCTATGTTTTAGATTTTTATTTTTTATTTCACCCATATTTTAACATATTGCTTTAACCCGTTACCACCTCAAAGCTACCTCCAACCTTTTACGGAAGAAAACATTAACCTATCATTAATTTTCAAAAATTTTCAGTGTTTCCTATTCATAATCTGATCAACTGTATGATGTCCGCGTGGTCGTTAATGAGTTAAGACATTGATAAAACAAAAAATCAATGTATTATATTTCAGCGAAAAGAATACATATTTGAGAAAACTCAACGGCATTTGAGAAGTAAAGACTTATAATTTCAGGTTCTCTCAATCGGTATTTGAAACAAATATCCTTATGGTGTTTCAGCGCACCAAAATCCTTCGAAAATACTATAGCAGGTTTCTGATATACAAAATGAGCAATTATTTGTACACCTGTGTGATTTTTTGTGTGATTCGTTTAAAAAATGGACAGAATTAAAACAAAGAAAGAATATTAAAAAAACGCATGCAATGTGTCGTTTGCCTGGCCAAACAGTCACTACAGTCTGTCAAGTTAAAGCGTGGGTGGCTTTACTCGCAGTCGGTAAGGTGTATCGACATGATTTTGGTGTCAAAATATTAAGAAGAGCTCCCTCTT
>NC_046666.1:111776912-111778983 GCF_010883055.1 Belonocnema kinseyi | reverse complement strand
CTAACAGAAAAGCATTTTGCTCGACACCTTGACAAATGTAATTCCATGTAGAAACATGCGTTTAAATAAAATATTTTACCAAAAAAGTTACCCACGCTTTAATTTGACAGACTGTAATAGAAATTAACAAGACATTGTTAGTTCTAGGAACATTTTCTATAGATTTAAAATGATTTAAAATGGTTTTCCAAAATTAAAAATTTATTTATCTAATTTGGTCATGAAAATATAAATTGTTATATTTTACTAAATATTATAAAACATATATTATCTTTAAAAATATTTGGAGCAATCCACGTATTGTGTTGAAAGTTCGTATTTTTGGTTTGTTTTTTTTTTTCGTGAAAAATTACTCTTTTTATTTCATTTTTTTTCAAGTGATAATTAAATGTTTTGAGTGAAAAATGAACTATCCTATTTAAAGTTTAAATTTTTTCTTTTTACTTTAAAATTTGTTTTGTTTTTGAATGGAAATTTATTTTTTTAACTTAAAATTCCACTTTTTTGGATCCGTATCGCTTTCATTCAACCCTGTTTCATCCAATAATAACGTTCGACGATGGGATGATCTAAAATCTTACTGATTTTTATCACTCAACACAGAAGTTCAACTTTCTAACAAGTAGTTAATTTTCAGCGAAAAACGGATGAGTTCTGAATGTAATTTAGTTGATTCTTTTAAGCAAGAAAAGATTATTAATTTGAATCAAAAACAGTTAAATCGAATGAAAAAGAGAGTTATTTACATTTTTAATCAAAAGTTAAGCTTTCCATGAAGTAGTTAAACTTTCAATCAAATAATTACATTTTAAACCAAAAAGATGAATTTTTACCAAAAGGCATTATTTTTTAAACCAGAAAAGACGAATTTTCAACGAAGCTGTATGTACGTGTTATGTATGCAATGGAAGTAACAAAACCAAATTCATAAAAGGATCAAGTCATAAACGGAACAGATTTTGAAAAAGGTAAGTTGGTTTACCCATAATGAGTTTTGCGTACAGCTGGTAGAGCTTAAGTAATAAAAGGATTATCTTCATAGATTCTCGACGAAAGACCCTTTTCCAAAATCGTAAGCATAAATTTTCGAAAACAGCACATTTTATAGTCTTATTGCTTCTTCAAACTTTAAAATCTAAGCTTTCAATTTTTGCCATTGTACTTATAATCCTTTTGTATTCGCAATGCTCATTCATAGAATGTCTATATATTACTCTAATTTTGAAAGCTCAGAGTTCAAATTTATGATGTTTTGAAGACCTTTAAACTGAAAATTAAAAACGTCGGAAATTTTACCATTTTTAACGTTTTAAAAGTGAGATTTGGCTGCAATTTCTTATGTATCAATCTGCAATAATTTTCGTGGACACATGTTCTATGAATTTAAATTGATGGAACTATTAATGCTTTTAATTTGAAATAAAATAATTTTACGATATAAATATTCTAAGGAAATTGATTTTCACATACACAGATTTTTAAATTTATAAAATTTACACGCTACTAATTAAAAAGTTGGCCAATCTTACTATCTTACGTATTATTCATTTTTTTTAACGTTTTCAGTTTAAAATTCATGGACTTTATTACTTTGCATTTCAAAATATTGTATAACTAGTACTAGTTTGATTCAATGTACATATTAATATAAGAATTATGTTTGATCACGAAAATAATTAAAACGTTAAGAATAAACTTTATTGTAAATAATGTTTGTAACCAAGTATTTTATAAACAAATACAAATTTTTGGCAGTTATACATAGAAAAAATTCGGTTTCTGAATTAAAATGAGAATGAATAATAGCACTGCCTATTAAGATTCACTCTGTGAAAATTCCTGGAATATTTTATAATTAATACATTCTTATTATCATTTATGACTGACTGAGACATTAAACTTAATCTCAAGCTATTTGAATGGAAAAAGCGAATTCCTTGTACTTGAGTTTCTAAAATTTTTAATTTATTCATCTAATTTGTTTCTAAAACTAGAAGTTGTTATATTTTACGCTATTTTATGGTAATTTATTTGTTCAACTAAAAATTCCTCCTTTAAGGATCCGTGGCAT
>NC_046666.1:111766910-111776750 GCF_010883055.1 Belonocnema kinseyi | reverse complement strand
AAAAAGATGAGTTCTCAACGACAAATGTAATAGTTGATATTTTAGGCAAGAAAATATTGTTAATTCAAATCAAAAGCAGCTGGATAGAATAAAAAAGAGCAATTTTTAATAAAGAAAAGTTAAATACTCACTCAAAGCAGATGAATCTTCAACCAGAAAGTGATTTGCATTTTCTTCTTTTTCAGCCGTTCAATATGCTTAAACAGTTTCAAAATTTGATTTCAAAATATTCGAAATCCTAAATTTTGTTAAAAAGGGTATGGAATATTTTTTAATTCATCATCATTTTTTAAATTCTTTTTAAAATTCTTAACAACTCCTTTTTATATCATTCGAGTTTGCCATGAAACTTTTAATAAATCTTGCAAAATTAAAATAAGCTGTTAAAATCTTCCATATTATTTTCGGAAAATTTTGGAAATATTTTTAAATCTTCCTAAATATATTCTTAAAATTAATTTTTAAAAATAATCATTTTTAACTTTCCAAATTTATAATAAATATCGGCAAATTGCAAAATAAATAAACTATAAATTTCATAAATTGTACAGATCGAATGTTAAAAAAAAATTCATGCTCTAAGTTTCAATGCTCTAAATTGAACAATGAAACAACCAATCTGAAATTCTTTTAAGATTATATCATTTTAAGCAATTTTCATTGAAAAGTATTAAAACTTAAAAGATTAAATTTTTTTCATGACTACTTTTCAAATTAGAAGTTAAATCCTTTATATTTTGAGTCGCCACATATCAATCATTATTCGATAAAATATTGGTAATCTTTTGAAATCTTCTCAAATAAGAATTTTCAATAAAAATGTAGATTTTCAATTTAAGTAATTAGTTTAATTTTTAATGAAATAGTTGAATATAAATATTTTTAAGAAGTTTCCACCAAGAAAAATAGTCTTCTAACAAGAAACAAGACTTTTTAATGCCGAAAAGATTTTCAACTAAAATAAAGTAGTTTAGTTTAAATTTGTTACTAAGATAGTTGAACTTTCAACCAACGATATTTGAAATTTCAACTAAAAAATATAACTTTGAAACCTAAAATGGAAAATTTAAAAATTGTAACGAACAAAAAGAACCAATTTTTCACAAAATATGTAAATTTTCAGTTGACAAATACATATTCAACAGAAAAAAAGAAAAATCACCACCAAATAGTTGCATTTTGAAACTAAAAAGACGACATTTAAACAAGAGATAAGAAATTTGTTACGAAAATACGAAGTTTCATCAAGAGTCAAATTAAAAAAAAAAGACTTCCCCATGAAAAAACAGAACATTTCAAGAAAGTTGTCGAATTTTTAACCAAAAAAAGAAGAATGTTCCGTAAAATACATAAATTTTGAACTAAAAAAGATGAATTTTCAACAAGAAATTGGATAGTTATACTTTCAGTTAAAAGAATAAATTAAAAAAATTAAAAACTAATTTTCAACCAAGTAGTTGTATTCTTGGACCAAAAAGAGGAAATGTAAATAAAAGAGATAAATTTTCAACTAAAAATGAATAATTTTTAACAAAAAAAATCAACAAAATTGTTGTATTTTCCACCAAATAGTCGCATTTCTAAATAAAAAAGACGAAATTTAAGTAAAGTATACGAATTTTTAAACCAAAAAGATGAAATTTCACCAACCGTTGAATTTTAAACCAAAAATGAAATACTAAAGTTTTCAATAAAAAAAACTCTCAACAACAACAACAACAACAACCGAAAAGTGATTTTTTAACCAAACCATTGCATTTGTAACCACACAAGATCGAATTGCTATCAAAAAGAGATTAGTTCTGAATAAAAAAAAATTATATAAAACACGTGGATTTTCAAGTAAAAAAGATTAATTTTCATTCAAAAGTGGAATTATTGAAATATTGTGGAAATATTATATAAGTGGAAATAAGTGGAAATATTGAGAAACCCGGCCATTATTCTTAAAAGTATATTTAAAACGATTTAAACAGATTTACAAAATTGTTAACAAAATAATCTAGAAGAAGATTTTTATGAATTTTTTTAATTTTTTAGGTTTCATTAAAAATTGCAGGGAAAAATTTAATCATTTTAAGAGATATTTAAAAGTTTTGAAAGATTTTTAAGAATAATTTAAAACTTGATAAGACTCTAAATAATTAAAAATAAATTTATATCATACAAAAAATGTATTAAGATTCATATGAAAATTACAAATAGTTTTTTATACAGGAAATTAATTTTAAAAGAATATTTAAGGATATTTCAAAAGATTTCTAAATTTGTGAAAAAAATGGAAAATTTCAAGGCATTGTTTTATTTTGCAGGAATTATTAAAAGTTTAAAATTTAACAAAAATTAAAAAATAATAATTCAACACTTTAATAAATTTCAAACAAATTAAACGAACATCCAGATCTTTGAAGTTTTTAAAATAAAATTTTGAAGCCATTTAAGGGTTTTTAGTTTGAATATAATGAAAAATTTTTATTAATATTTCTGGGAAGATTTTTGATTATCTTTAATTGTTTGAAAATTTAATTCTTACAGAACATTTAAAAATTGTTTAAAACAAAACAAAAAAGTTTTGAAAAATATATTAAAAAAGTTCAAAATTTCAGAAAAACCCGCAACTTAAGAAAGCATTATTCTAAGTCACAAGAGAAGATACCTATTTATTAACCATAATGAATTGTTTTAATAATTATTTTTCATAACTTGCATTAAGTATGCTCTCAGAACGTAAAATTTGGACAAAAATGTAAAAAAATATATATGTTTTCAGGGCATTTTAAAAGTTTCCGAGACATCTTGCTTCTAAGAAGTTGGCGGATATACCTGAACCCATAGATCCATTCGATTCACTGTCCCTTTTTACAATAATATATTTTTTTTAAATTTAACTAAAATAATCATATTTTTTTAGATTTTCAGGAAAGGGAGTTTACTTTCACGATTAACCCATGTACTGTAAAAAAAGTCGTGGCAATGAGTAGAACAGTAGAGTTGACTAGAAAGCATAAACTTACTATACGGCCAGTAAAATGGCATTCTTTAAACATGTGGAATTACAATCGAAAATCGGAATGTAATAATGCGACGCTATACTATGTGCATGAACAAACATAGGGCTTGTAAAATTGTCACGTATTACGCTGGTCATTTTTTAATTTTTGCATTGTGTATAATCAATAATATACTAGGGTGGCTCTTATTTATATTTGGTGGCTTTTTTTTTGTATAATTTTTCTACTCTCACAGGCTAGGGGTAGCCGCCGCTCGTCCGCCCCCGACGAATGGACGCCACTATATATCCCTAGCCTGTGAGAGTAGAGAAATTGTAGAAAAATGATCCACCAAATATAAATAAAATCCATCCTAAGTTGCTCTGTTGTTTGGCAAAAATGCTAATGAGAAATAGGGATTATATAGAGTATAGACATAATAAACTGGTTCCATTCATCACGATAACTCAGTGGGTCGACAAAATTTTTGCTTCATTTTCAGGTATGGTCAGACTCCACCCGACTTAATTTTTTCTACTACTTTTCGGTCTATTCATGTACCTTAGTTGAGTGAGCTTACTCCAGCAAGGCTCTTGTGTCCACAGGCATGTCAAAGTAAGGAAATTTTTTAATTTTCCAGCTAGAAATTTGAAAATAGGATTATCTGCATCTAAGATTTTTTCCGATTCCAATGATATATTACTTTCCTAGAAAAGTTATAAATTTGAAAGAAATTAATATCAAGAAACATCAGCTTTACAGTCAATTTAATACTAAATACTTCTCAAATCTGTAACCTTTATAGACAAATTAAATGTATTTTGAATCGGAGAAATACGTAGATTCCAAATATTTTAATTTTAAGTCACTTATTGCAGAATTACGACTTTTTTGATCTCATATTTTTCCCCCATTTTCTAAGAAAGGACCCCTGAGGAATGGGGCGATCTGGCCAAACTCGTAGGCACTACCCTGAAAGTAGGTCGTAGGGCAGCCAGGGCGGGTAGTCGTCATTTCCTCCACGGCTACCTGCGTATCCTTCCCCTTCTAGTGTACAGCGACACTACCCCTCACTTGATTTGAAATTGCTCCAGGCCCTCGATGCTACATCCCCTGTGGAGAGAATCCCTTTGTATTCCAACTTATACCTATTCCTAATTAAAACATATGAATATGTCCAAGAAAATCATTTCAATATATTGAATTAGATTATTTCCAATTTAATAATGTATAAATATGATATATGAACATTTCATGGACGAAAAATTATACAATTTTCCAATTTTGGTCAATTATACATACAATACAATTATAAATAAGAAATAAATAAAAACAATAAATACAATTTTCCACTTTTAAGTTATGGTGGATTAATAATTGATTCATGGTAATAAAAGTAAGTGTTTTGACAAGATATTATTATTATTATTTATAACAACATTCTCTTACAGTGATTCTCGTATGTTCCAGTTTTTTCTAAAATTTTTCGCTCTTGATCCACTTTTAAATTGTAGTGAGCTTTAGAGTTTAGGGTGAGGTGATATGATATAAATTCAGTTGTTTCACACGTTTCGGCCCACAATGGTGACCCTTATCAGTGAGTTTTAATCAATCTATCTATGAAATGTACATAATGTCTTGTAGGTACGCAGTTTTACAATTGGAAGTGTCATTCTTTGGTTAATATCTCAGTTTTTAAATTATATACATTCCATAAACTTAAAATTTAAATTTAATTTAATTTTATTAATAACTATTAAGAAAGCATTCAGTATTATCAAAACTATGTCTTTTAACGAAATACAACATTGATGAAAAAAAAATTACAATGTAGTAGTAGAATTTTTTAAAACATTTTTTTAAAGTTGTCAGAAAACATTGCACTCTCTTGAAAATTGCCCTATAGTAAAAATATTAAATTATAAACAACTATGTAGCTGAATAATTATTTAAATATTCTTTAAAAAATGTTCTTTTTGATATCGACAAAAAGTTTATTTTGAAAGGCCAACAATTTTTTATACTTTTACAAAATTAATTCTTATGATAATAGAACATTTATTTCCAATTCACTCGAACTCTTTAGATACAATGTTTAAATTTAATAACAGAATTATATAATTATATAACTACAATGTTCTTTTTTACAAATTGATTTTTTACTACAGTGTGATTTTGTAAATGCTTTCTTTCACAGAAGTAATTTAAAACAGAAAACTCAGTACATTTCAATTTCAAAAATTGAAATTATAAACATTTTGAAAAATCAAAATTTAGAAAATTTAAAGAGATACAATACATCGTTAAAGGAAAATTTGTATATAAGAATTCGAGGAAAAATTTAAACAACAATGTTCCTCGACATTCTCTATTCTTACCACCGTGAAAAAAAATGTGAATCAACTTTTCGGCGGTATGAGGAAAAGATAAGTTTTTAAAGAATATTTGAATAATTATTTAGCTACAAAGTTTTTGTTTAATTTTTTATTTTTACTACAGTGTCACTTTCAAGAGAAAAAAATTTCACTTTCACCGATATAATTCCTCATTATACCAGAAAAATTCATTAATTAACACTATTTCTCTTACATAAAAAAGCTATTTTTAAGGATTTTAATAAAAAAAATTAGATTTAATTGACATCGCTAAGAAATAATTTGAAGAGTTCATCGACTGCAGTGTTTACTGTTTACTAAAAACTTAAAAAAATTTGTTCATAAATTTGGTTACAACATTTTCCTACTACATTTTATTTGTTTTTTTATTAGTTGTTCGTCGTTAAAAGATTTCTTTTTTGAGAATAGTACTTTCAATTGAAAAAGTGCATACCTGCAAGAAATGATGTACTTTTCACAGATTTAAGAAAACTCACTGATAAGGATCGCCATTATGTGCCAACACGTTTGAAACAACTCAATTGTTTTCAATTCACCTGACTCTAAGGTCAACACTGTATACGTGAACAATTTCTACAAAACTAAGTTTTAAGGATCAATAGAAAATTTATTTTGAATCACTTCATTAATTTAATGGGGAGCTTATGAAAATTTAATATTTTAATTGCAATTGTTGAGAATCTACCTATATTAACGATTATATTCTCAAACTTGTCAAATTTTCAGGGACTACGTCGGCCTATTAGAATTTTTAATCGAGTTATAGGCGTGGAAATAGTGAGGAAATGGGTAATTTGACAGACAAATGCGTTATCTATATGGGGGACATAGCATCGAGGGCCTAAAGTAACTTCGAATCCAGTGAGGGGTAGTGTCGTTTCGTAGTAGAAGGGGAAGGTTACGCAGGTAGCCGTGGAGGAAAAGACGATCGCCCGCCAGAGTAGGCTACTCCGCCCTGAACAAGAGCGTGCCGACCACTGCGATAACCTGCGAAAATGAAGATAGTAAACTGCAGATTTCCACTTTTAAAAATTAGTAAACTCGAATGCCAACGCCCTTAAACAAGATTTTAGCACACCAAAGATTTAATTATAAGTATAGCTTGGTCCTCAACCAGAATGACTACCTAAAAGGTAGACATTCGTGTGCGGATCATAAAATAGGAAGGCCCTTCTTGTAGAATGTAGGGCGTAGGCTAAAGGCTAAACTCTAAATACTAAGGTGGTGTTAGAATGCATTGGAAATTTGTTTTTCGAATTTTCATGCATATCGCCCCCAATTTTTTTCGCAACCTTACCCCAAGAAATGCGTTCTTTTTTAAATTACATTTACAGGTTCCGTGTTTCGAGTTGAAGCTCAAAATTTCTATTCATAACTAGCAAAAAAATACAAACGAATAAAACAAAAGTGAATAGATTTTTCATATTAAGTCTCGAGATTACTTATTGGACAATGAAAATGCCGAGAAAAAAGTTATTCTTAAAATAAAATTGGAGAATAATAATTTTCAATATTAAAAAATCTGCCTACCGCGCGGCCCATTCTCATCGCGCGTGGCTCGCCTCGCACGCACCTTTTAAAAATTAAAGATTACCGAATCGACATCTGCTATTGTAAATAAACAGTTGCAATGTTAATAAAAAAGGATTACGTTTCTATAAAGAGATGAATTTACAAGAACCAAACATGTTTAGTCCAGAAAGATCACGAATGTTCGGCAAATTGTAAATTAAAGTGGAAAACAATTTGAAATACGAAATAAAAAAAGCTAATAATTCTTCATTTATTTTTTAAATTTTACGAAGGTGTTTGTTTGTCTGTCTGTAGTTTGTATTCTGTAGGCACGATAACTTTCGAAAAATTGATCAGGTTGGATTCTGCTTTGGCAAACTCTTTTAAAGCCTAAAAAGAAAGAACAAGTTCGTAAACCAGCTATTTTGGATCAAAATTAAAAAAGTGAACGCGTTTTCAAATCTTTTGAAACCACATTTTTTCAAGATTTCAGAATTCTATAAATGATTATTCATAGTACTCAGAAACTAAAATAATTTATGCGAATGACTTTTTTCTATTAAAAGAAAATGATCAGAGTTAGAGCATTTTCAAAATCCAAAGAACAAACTAAAATGAACATTTTAAGCCAAACAACGCATGTTATGAAAAAAAGTCAAGGGGAAAAAACGTTGCTTTTTCAAACACCTACAAGATTATTATAACAACTTTTTTAATTTTGTCGAAAAGTTGAAAATTCCAAATTTGATCGTACCAAAAATTATGAAAAATCCCAAAATTTCATTTATTGGTCAAACTGTGCAAGATACTAAAAAAAAATGAATAAGCTAAAATTGCGCGTCCTGGAAAGACCTACAAATTTATGATGAATCACTTTTCGATAGGACGCGAGATTTTTGTTTTTAGTCGTAAAAAACAACATTAAAAATAAAAAAATAAAAATTGTTTGTACCAACGAAATAAGTTACGAAAAAAATGAGGCAAAACTTGTTGATTAAAAATGAGCTATAATTTTTCATAAGTCACGTAGTTTTTGCTTTAGTCGTAGAAAATAACATTTAAAATAAAAATATTACATTTTTTTGAAAAACGACACAAGTACGAACTAAAATGAATAGACAACAGTTGTTCGCCTAAAAAGATCTATAAATTTATTATTAATCATTTTTCGATAGGACGAGTAGATTTTCTTTGAATCGTAAAAAATAAGATTAAAAATAAAAAAATTAGATTTTTGGAAAAAGAACAGAAAAGACAAAAGAGGAGATAGAATCCTATATGGGACCCTATGCCAATGCGCAGTAGTGTTTCTTTAATCGTAAAATACAAGATTAAAAATTTTTAAATGATAAAAACAAGGAAATAAGAATTAGTATGATTCAATTTTTATGTATATTATGAATTTTAATGATATAAGTTTATTTAAATGATACATGTTTCAGCTAAGATTAGAATACAGTTTGAAGCAAAATAAGAAACAAATATAAAAATAATCATGATAAATACAATTTGCTCTTTATTTTGCAATTTTGGAATAAGCAATCCCAGGCAGAGCTACATAAATAATTTATTATATTTGATATAAAAGTGTCGAGTATAATGTATAGAAAACTTGACATTTTTGACAAAATCGAGTGCGAAGCACGAGATACATAATGAAAATGTGTTCGTTTAGGCCAAAAGAGCTTTACCAAAAGATAGTTCAAAATCACGAAAATTACAGTTGTCGATCCGTTGACCTTTGATTTTAAAAGGTCTGTGGACGCATGCGGCACAATTGCAGAAACCGAGCGCGGATTGTGATAGCTATTAGTCGCGTGCCGTAAGTGCGCTCAAACTCTTGAGCTAAGCTCTTTAAACAAAAGAGAATTCACAATCTCAAAAGTACACTAATGTATGTTTTGAGTCCTAATTTCAAAATTTTTGCGCAAAAATGTGCGAAAACATAAAGACCGAGCGCGAGTTAAATACATAATACAGCGCGGAGCGCGAGATAAATATACAATCGACAGCGAAGCTCGCGTGAAAACAAACAGTCGCGCGCCCTAGGCGCACTGTATCTTGCGAGCCGCGCGCGCGGCCCGCGATGAGAATATGCCCGCGTAGTGGAAAGATATTTTAAAATATGTTTGAATGCTCTTTTTATTGTATTGTCTCAATTAAATGAAAAACCGCTAAGTATCCGCGGAAATCGTAAGATTATTTTTTTGCCTTGAAAACTGCAATAAAATATAATAATTAATAGAAAAGTACTTACCCTTTTCGCTCCGTCTGACGATATTCTCTAGTTAGATGTTTCTTTCCGGTAATCTGCAACTCAAACACTTCAACGGCAATCTCAGAACACTCACAAACAAGCTGACAGTACTAACGAAGAGTCCCAAAAAACTAAAAAACAATCCCACAACACTAACAAATAATTTCGCAGAAACAATGTTAAAAAACAATCCTACAAATCTCACAATTGTACATGTAATACTATTTTTGTGCTGATTTACTTCTGTCCCGCATGAAAGCCTAAGGTAATGCCTAAGGTAAGGCCCTACGGGCAGATGACAATTCCGCCACAGCTACCTGTGTACCGTTCCCCCACTACGCGGCGTCTACTGACCCTGTCGAGCTGCTGCTGCTATAGTTCGCTATATCATTTACTTTCAAATTTCGATGATCACTTGTTACACATGAGTTTATAATTTTGGCTGGTTTCTCGCAAGGTTGATCTACTGCTTTTCTTTTTACGCTTGACGAAAGAAATTGGCGTTGCAAAATATTTTTGTTCACGGGATCATGGTTATGGTATAAATTGCTAAGGCTGTTAATACTTCGCGGAGATTCACCGCAAGTACGTAAAAAAGAAGTGCATTTTTTATCATTACATCTCCATCTTTCTTCTCCCGTTTTTAAAAATCGACTAAAGTGGAATTTAAAATCATTTACAATCA
>NC_046666.1:111764912-111766810 GCF_010883055.1 Belonocnema kinseyi | reverse complement strand
TTTCCCAAATTAGGGTAAGACTGAAACTATTCATCCTTTTGCAAAGTGCAAAATTATTAAGGGACAAGTTTGAGAAATGCGTTTGTCTGGGCAATAAACAAATTTTATGATATTTCAATACTGGAAAATTTTCCATAAAATTGTACATAAAATTGAACATAAAAATGAATACTAGTTCTTTAATTGTCAACTTTATGAGTCAAACAACATATCGTTGGAATCGTTATAATTCGTAGATTTCGAATATCATATTTGTGATTTACTAAGTGTGAAATTTAAAAACTTTTATATTCCATATCTTAGGCCTCATTAGGAACAAAGGCCCCCCGCTGACCAAGCTCAGTGGCAGCAGCTCGACGGTGTGAGGGGAAGCCGCGTAGTGGGGGACGGTACACAGGTAGCTGGGGCGGAATTGACCATCGCCCGGCCCTACGACAGTGATACCCCTCAACAAGTATTGGCCATGAAAAGGGATGCAATGGGAAAGCCAATGATTAACAGCATTCATGCCGAGCGTCGTCATTTAAGCTTTAAAGCCTTTAGGCTACGCCTACACATTGTCTCTACAGATCAGTAGTTTAGTGTTGTCACATAATTCAGTGTGTTCTCGACGTTCCACTGCTTTTAGTGTGACTTTTGAAGTGAATGTTATTTCATAAACTGGATATCAGTGCTGTGTATTGTTTAAGCGTGACTGTGTCAACATGATAAATTACATTCGCATGTCGTCTGGGGTGTATGGCAAAATTTCAGATTCTCGCGAGGGGGGGCAACGTCCGCGTGGAATTACATTCTCTTAAATATGTGGTTTTATTGTTAGACAAAACTACGATATTCAACTATTGCTGCAATTGCAGAATAGGGGCGTCACCTGTTTTTTTGGCGGAAAAACAGTATTTTTCTGCAACAATCTATTTGAATCTTTTGCTGAACGATAAATAAAGCAATTTGACCCAACAGAAGTTTAAAATTATTGTTACTTTTGTTACTACGATATATTAAATATGGGTATGTCACGATATCAGAATGATCATATTTAACTCACCGTTTAGGTGCTTTCAAACATCGAAACGGCCAGAAACACCCCTTTGACAGGTCACAAAAGTAAATTTGTTAAAACCCTACTGTTTTCCAACATTTCGTGGGAGCGGGAATGCACCCCTATGGTCAGTATAAAAAATAATGTTAGGTCAAATCCCTACCCATTTCCAACTTGTCGTTAAATATGATCATTCCGATATATTACGATAGAGCCATATTAGAGACATCATAGTAACAAGAGTAACAATAATTTAAAATGTTTGCCTCATTAAACCGATTCATTTATCATTTAATAAAAAATTCTAATAGTTTTTTTGCCGAAAAAATGTTTTTTCCTGTCAGAATAGAGGTGACGCCCCTATTCTGCAATCTAACCCAACTATTTTAAAGTAAATTTTGTTTGGGTCTCCTACCTTCTATCATAATAACCTATGTTTTGAAGAAAGCCGAATTTTCAGACATTTTTTAGCTATTTTTGGTTCCCCCGTTTATACGTTATATATGGAAGTCCCCTTACATGATTGAACAAAAAATACGAGAAAAGAGTGAGTAATTTAATCTTCCTTTAATTTTCATGCCTGCAGATTAGGGTGGCTCATAAACGCTTTAAATTATTTAATCTTTTAATTCAGAAATATTATATTTAGGTTCAATAATTATTAGCTTCGTGGATCAAATACATATTTTGATAAATAAAGTAAAGTGATTTGTATGTGAAAAGAATATTTCATTCGAATAATGAAATATATATTTGAAATAAGTACGAGGGTGGATTGATAAGTTTCCGGCCTGACCAAGAAAAACAACGTTTTTAAGAATTTTTTTTTTTTATTTCTCAACATAATCTCCTCCAAGGC
>NC_046666.1:111762331-111764812 GCF_010883055.1 Belonocnema kinseyi | reverse complement strand
TTGAAAATTAAAATTCGAAAATTTTTTCTAAAGCCTCCAGGGGACTTCGTTTTCGCACGAAAAAATTTTATGTGCCCTTATTGCATTCGGACCCACAATTTTGGTCCAATTTTGAATTTTTCTGTTTTAAATTAAAGTAAATTAAATTCTAAAGAGCTTGACGCTCTGAAGTTTTGTATCTCCTATTTTTTTAATGATAATTTTGTCACTCAAAGTATGGAGAAACTGAAATTTTGTACAAAACAATTTTTCACGCTTTAATAACTGATTACAACACTAATTGAAAAGTTGATAATAAACATTGCTGTAAAAAATTCTTGTAGAAAAATATTAAAACTGAATTTTTTTATCCATGTTTTGAATTTGTTCTGCCGTTCTGGCGATTAAAGGAAATTATAATTTGTAAAAATCTGAATTTCATGCATTTTGCCACAAGAATATTGTTCCTAACAATGGTTATTATAAACTTTTTTTTTTAAATTTGTCTTTTCGGGTAAAAAATTTAAAAAAAAATTTAAATCAATCTTGTAAACCAAAAATCTGCCCGCTTCGTGGGCACATTCTCGTCGCGCGCGGCTCGCTTTGCTCGCAAGTTTGAGCGCACCTAGGGTGCCCGACGGTTGAATCACGCGTTTCTCAAAGCTCTGTAGGCTTTAAGGTACACATTCTCATCGTGACACTCGCGCTGCACGCTCGATTTCAGACAGCCATTTGTAAACAGGTTTTGTTGAATTTTTTTTCCTCGTAACTTTCGTCGTTTTTCCACACATTAAAAAATTTTTTTTTCAATGTTATTTTTCACGAATAAAATAAAAAGTACGCGTCCTATCAAGAAGAATTTTTGATTTTTCATTATTTTTTGTGCAATCAAAATTTGAATTTTCGCGATCCCAATGACACGTTTGACGATGCTGAGGATACGTATGAGGAATTTAGTGATGAAGACAATTTGGAACGAGAAGAATTCGCAGAGGTATATTTCAAGACATTTAAATTCCACAATAACTTTTTCGAAGTTAGCGACCCTAGTGGAAAAATGTTCTGGCAGTCTATATCTATAGGCCCGTGCAGAAATTTCCCCATCTTTCCTTATTTGAAGTTGGGTGCCGATGGGGTCCCTATCATAATATCTAGTCTAGAAAAAACTGATGGGTGCCCTGTCAGGTTCTAATGGGGCGTCGTCTAGAGAATTCCTAAAATATTATATTGTTTAAAATATTAATTTTGAGGAGTTTGAAGGTTGCAGTATGTAGAAATAATGTTTTGATGAATATTTTATCTCGTTATTCTCGAAAACTTGATTTAGGGAACTAATAAATATTTTCTTCGGTGCCAGACAGACATGTATCATTTAAAGTTAAAGAGGTTATGTCAAGTACAGCTGGCCAGTGCTTTAGCAGAGCAGTACTTGACCAGTACTTGGCCAGTACTTTTTTGAGCTGAAGCTTAAGAGAAGGGCTTTTTCATCGAGTTTCAACTAGCAGCTATAGGCAATAGATTTAGGTGTAGATAGATATGTATGTTCGATACCCCGTAGCATTAGAAATTTTATTTATAATATAATGTTTAAGAATGTAATATACTCATATGTATTCAATCTTAACAGGACCATTAATATTTAAAGTTAAAATACTCGCAATAAATTAATTTTTTTTTAAATACCCTTTTGTCATATGAATTAAATATTCATTAGCATGGTATTAACAGATCGTAATAATGTTAATTTATTTCTCTTTTATATCTGTAAGATATAATAATATAATCAATTATATAAGTCCATTTAACAATTCTTTATACTATTAATATTTAAAAATTTGTTACTATGGATTGCAAAATTGATTATGTTTTTAATATTAAGTAATAGAAACTCAAGGGCACGTGCCTTTCTTGATACTTTTAAATTTAATTTCAAAATTGATATTTAAATTATTTATGAACAAAACAATTTTTATGGAATTTAACTTGTGGGTGTAAAAAATTACTTTAAATTAATATAAATTGTATTAGAGTAAATAAAACTCAAAATAAATTATTTTATTTCATAATAGTCAATTTAAGCATGAAATTTCGAATAGAAATAAGCTTGTAGATACAAGATCTACCCTTGGAGAACCCTGAGATAACTAATCAGGCCCTCTATATTTTCCCCGAGCAGCGTCCAATTGGAAACAGGGAAATCCATCTAGGACCCTACTAAACTCCGATCATTATATGTTTAGACTGAATCATTTTATGTTCAACATGCAAGTATATACTTTTCGAACGGAAATTGACCAACCTTTAATTCTACAAAATATTCTTTAAATTAGAAAAACTGTGCAATAGTTGCTAGTATACCAAAATTCGGAGTAAAAAATATTTTATTCGGACGAATTACATATGTACGAGGGTGGATTGATAAGTTTCCGGCCTGGCCAAGAGATGGCGCCACTAGGCCTACCTTGAGGTGGCGTTCTATAGTACCATCCTTAGATAGCTTGT
>NC_046666.1:111756696-111762231 GCF_010883055.1 Belonocnema kinseyi | reverse complement strand
TCTTAAGAAAAAAAGATGCGCAATCAAATTTTACATCCATATATATCTTTTGAAAATTAAAATTCGAAAATTTTTTCTAAAGCCTACAGGGGACTTCGTTTTTGCACGAAAAAGTTTTATGTGCCCTTATTGCATCCGGACCCACAATTGAAGGAACTGAACATTTTTCAAAGAAAAAAGTGCATTTCTTCCCACTGTGCGCGCCTTCGACTCGACCTCCGTGGTAGGGCGCAACAGAGTTCATACACTATATTCCGTTTAAATCTCCCCTCTAATATAATGCAGAAGCCGCCAGTTGAGAGCCGTCCAGCTTCGGCATCGAGTCCAGCGCTGAACAATAGAAAAGGGTTGCCGAGGGACCAAGCAGGCTGTGGTACCCCCAGATCGTCTTAAGACTTATGTCATGAAATATGCCCATTTCCGCTTGGTTTCAGGATATGGATAATATCATTGGCCTGTTAATATCATTCCCCATTTAAATCCAAAATTAACAATTTTGACCCTGACTTAGAAAAACTCGAATATCTCTCACTGCATAGAACCGCCGACAAGGGCCCTTTTCCTGTAGATTTCCACAAATGTTTCTACATTTTACCGAGATTTTCTCAAATTTCGCGGAAATACATTTTTTGTGGATTGGTAGCTCTGTTTTTCATGTGGAATAACAAATGATAAGTAAGCTCTATTGAAATTGACCTGCTATTTAAAATCAGTAAAGTATTATACGGAACCAAAATATAATTTAAAAGAGCTGATAAATTTCCGTGTAAAAAAAGCCAAGTTACTTCCAGTTTTTACACTTGGGCCAGGAAGAGGGTCCCTAGCCTGGTTCTAGTTTGTATTTCCTGGTGGCTAGAACTAGAGTTCGTATTTGTGATAAAATAGGTATTCTTTTCTTTAAATTTAAAATCGATTACTTCTTTTTAAGGAGTATAATCGAATAATTATTTTCACTTTAACTTCATATGTCTATTTGTAAAGAATTTATTCGCATATTTAATTATTTTAAATAAACGCGTCAACCCAGATCGCGTGTCAAAGGAATATGGTGGATAGGGCTAATGAAGTTTTCCTTTAAGATTTTCCACGTCAAATGCTTCCGTGCTTGACACTCGATGACCATTTTTTTTACTTGACGTTCTCTCGCGAAAAAAATTGGGGGCGATATGCATGAAAATTCGAAAAACAAATTTCTAATGCATTCTAACACCACCTTAGTATTTGGGGCCATCCATATACCACGTGGACAATTTTTCACCACTTTTTAACCCCCCCCCCTACCCTCGGGGACAGCCGTGGAATTTGGACCCCCCCCCCCCGTACTTTGTCCACGTGAACGTATTTTATGAAAATATAGATATTATTAGTCTTTAAAATGTCCGGGAGGTCGCGACAATTCCATGGACGTCATTTTAGTACTCTTGAAACCCACGGGCAATGATTTTTTGGATGTTAAAAACTACCAAGAAGTTTGACTGGCAGCTCCTGAGTGGAGCCAAAGTTGACTGGCAGACTGTCAAACATGCCAAAAATTGAAGTCAAGAAACGTGATTTTAGTACTCTTGAAACCCATTGTTGCGAGCTGAGAATTTGCATAAAAAGTGAGATTGTCGTAATTTCTTTTTTTATATACATATTATTTTTATAGAAGTATCCTATAGATTAAAATTTTAGTTAATGAAAAGGACAAAACTTTCATCCGGTTGCTGATTAAAATGTCAGTCAACTTTGGCACTACTCAGGAGCTGCCAGTCAAATTCTTTGTTAGTTGTTTGCACAAAAACAATCATCCTCGATGGGTTTGAAAGGTACTAAAATGATGTTTTTCGACTCGAATTTTTGACATGTTTGAAAGTTTCCCAGTTAACTTTGGCACCACTCGGGAGCTGCCAGTCAAACTTATTGTTAGTCTTTATCACCAATACAATCATCCTCAATGGGTTTGAAGAGTACTAAAATGACGATTTTTCACCCGAATTTTTTACGTGTTTGACAGTTTCCCAGTTAACTTTCGCACCACTCAGGAGCTGCCAGTCAAATTCTTTGTTAGTTGTTTGCACCAAAACAATCATCCTCAATGGGTTTGAAGAGTACTAGAATGACGTTTTTTCACTCGAATTTTTGACATGTTTTGACAGTTTCCCGGAGCTGCCAGTCAAACTTATTGTTAGTTTTTAGCACCAAAACAATCATCCTCAATGGGTTTGAAGAGAACTAAAATGACGTTTTTTCAGTCGAATTTTTGACATGTTTTGACAGTTTCCCAGTTAGCTTTGGCACTACTCAGGAGCTGCCAGTCAAATTCTTTGTTAGTTGTTTGCACCAAAACAATCATCCTCAATGGGTCTGAAGAGTACTAGAATGACGTTTTTTCACTCGAATTTTTGACATGTTTGACAGTTTCCCAGTTAACTTTAGCACCACTCAGGAACTGCCAGTCAAATTCTTTGTTAATTATTTGCACCAAAACCATTATCCTCAATGGGTTTGAAGAGCACTAAAATGATGTTTCTTCACTCGAAATTTTGACATGTTTTGACAGCTTCCCAGTTAACTTTGGGACCACTCAGGAGCTGCCAGTCAAATGCTTTGTTAGTTGTTTGCACCAAAACAATCATCCTCAATGGGTTTGAAGAGTACTAAAATGACGTTTTTTTCACTCGAATTTTTTATATGTTTGACAGTTTCCCAGTTAACTTTAGCACCACTCAGGAGCTGCCAGTCAAATTCTTTGTTAGTTGTTTGCACCAAAACAATCATCCTCATTGGGTTTCAAGTGTCCACATGGTATATGGATGGCCCCTTTAGAGTTTAGCCTTTAGCCTACGCCCTACATCCTACAAGAAGGACCTTCCTATTTTATGATCCACTTACGAATGTCTACCTTTCAGGTAGGTATTCCGGTTGAGGACCAAGCTATACTTATAATTAAATGTTTGGTATGCTAAAATCTTGTTTAAGGGCGTTGACATTCGAGTTTACTAATTTTTAAATATGGAAATCTGCAGTTTACTATCTTCATTTTCGCAGGTTATCGCAGTGGTCGGCACGCTCTTGTTCAGGGCAGAGTAGCCTGCTCTGGCGGGCGGTCTTTTCCTCCACGGCTACCTACGTAACCTTCCGCCTCTACTACGAAACGACACTACCCCTCACTGGATTCGAAGTTGCTTTAGGCCCTCGATGCTACGTCCCCCATAGAGATAACGCATTTGTCTGTCAAATTACCCATTTCCTCACTATTTCCACGCCTATAACAGGATTAAAAATTCTAATAGGCCGACGTAGTCCCTGACATTTTGACAAGTTTGAGAATATAACCGTTAACATAGGTAGATTCAAAACAATTGCAATTAAAATATTAAATTTTCATAAGCTCCCCATTAAATTAATGAAGTGATTCAAAATAAATTCTCTATTGATCCTTAAAACTTAGTTTTGTAGAAATTGTTGATGCACACAGTGTTGGCCTCAGAGTCAGGTGAATTGAAAACAATCAAGTTGTTTCAAACGTGTTGGCACATAATGGTGATCCTTATCAGTGAGTTTTCTTAAATCTGTAAAAAGTACATCATTTCTTGCAGGTATGCACTTTTTCAATCGAAAGTACTATTCTCAAACAAGAAATCTTTTAACGAAGAACAACTAATAAAAAAACAAATAAAATGTAGTAGGAAAATGTAGTAACCAAATTTATGAACACATTTTTTTAAGTTTTTAGTAAACACTGCAGTCGAAGAACTCTTCAAATTATTTCTTAGCGATGTCAATTAAATCCCATTTTTTTATTAAAATCCTTAAACACAGCTTTTTTTATGTAAGAGAAATAGTGTAAATTAATGAATTTTTCTGGTATGGTGAGGAATTATATCGGTGAAAGTGAAATTTTTTTTCTCGAAAGTGACACTGTAGTAAAATTCCAAAATTAAAAAAAAAACTTTGTAGCTAAATAATTATTCAAATATTCTTTAAAAACTTTTCTTTTCCTTATACCGCCGAAAAGTTGATTCACATTTTTTTCACAGTGGTAAGAATAGAGATTGTCGAGGAACATTGTAGTTTAAATTTTTCCTCGATTTCTTATATACAAATTTTCCTTTACGATGTATTGTATCTCTTTAAATTTTCTAAATTTTGATTTTTCAAAATGTTTATAATTTCAATTTTTGAAATTGAAATGTACTGAGTTTTCTGTTTTAAATTACTTCTGTGAAAGAAAGCATTTACAAAAATCACACTGTAGTAAAAAATCAATTTGTAAAAAAGAGCATTGTAGTTATATAATTATATAATTCTGTTATTCAATTTAAACATTGTATCTAAAGAGTTCGAGTGAATTGGAAATAAATTTTCTATTATCATGAGAATTAATTTTGTAAACGTAGAAAAAATTGTTGGCCTTTCAAAATAAACTTTTTGTCGATATCAAAAAGAACATTTTTTAAAGAATATTTAAATAATTATTCAGCTACATAGTTGTTTATAATTTAATATTTTTACTACAGGGCAATTTTTAAGAGAGTGCAATGTTTTCTGACAACTTTAAAAAAATGTTTTAAAAATTTTTACTACTACATTGTACTTTTTTTTCATCAATGTTGTATTTCGTTAAAAGACATAGTTTTGATAATGCTGAATGCTTTCTCAATAGTTATTAATAAAATTAAATTTAATTTATAGTTTAAGTTCATGGAATGTATATAATTTAAAAACTGAGATATTAACCAAAGAATGACACTTTCAATTGTAAAACTGCGTACCTACAAGACATTATGTACTTTTCATAGATAGATTGATTAAAACTCACTGATAAGGGTCACCATTGTCGGCCGAAACGTGTGAAACAACTTAATTTATATCATATCACCCCACCCTAAACTCTAAAGCCCACTACAATTTAAAAGTGGATCAAGAGCGAAAATTTTTAGAAAAAACTGGAACATACGAGAATCACTGTAAGAGAATGTTGTTATGAATAATAATAATAATAATAATAATAATAATAATAATAATAATAATAATCAAGAGCCTCGGTGGCTCAGTTGGTTAGACATTTGGACTTCACCTCAGAGGTCCGGGGTTCGATCCCTGAGCCGGTACCTCTGGAAATTTTTCAATGTACCTTTACCGAGGTTCTGGTGGTTCGGAACCCACCTTAAGCTGTAGGTCCCCCCATCGTGTACTTAACTGCAACCCAGTCCGTCAATGATGGGGTAAAAACCAGGCTTTGTCCAATATGTCTGGGCAGACTGCTCTCATCAGATCACTTGATTGCATTATAAAAATGCGTCCGTGACTGATGTTGTATACCGGGAGAGCTCCGTGCAAAATGATCAAATAAATATCCAACTCTAACTAAAAATGCCTTCGATATATTGGGCAGTATAAGCCTGTGACAACATTTCGCCACAGAAATGTTTTTTATAATTGAATATCGGGCCTTGAATATCAGGGTAGAAACCATAGAGGAATTAGAAATACAATGGAGGCAGAAAGCCATCCATGGCGAGCACCCCAACACGTTAGATCAAAGTGAAG
>NC_046666.1:111749527-111756596 GCF_010883055.1 Belonocnema kinseyi | reverse complement strand
ACCATATGGAGGAATGCGAATCATGCATCCATTCATCCCATTGTGATTTCGGCTACAGGCAATGTGCACGCAAGATGCACTGAACATCTTGAACATTTAGGATCAGTAGGGTATTGGCAGCAGCTCAGAAGGCGGTTTTATTAAACACCTGTCGCATTGTAAGAAACTTTCTTGATCATCAGGAAGCGAGCGACTAAAAGCCCGTGGAGTGGCAGATGGTAGCTCTAAGAAAGCATCCAGAGGTGACTGTTGTCACCTCCAAAGCTCGTGGCCACTCGTAATTGTATACCTACAACATCATCGCAGGAGGCTTCAACCATCGTATTAAATTATTTGAATTAAGTTATAACATTCTAATCTCATCAGTCACTTGACTTAGTCCGTGGCTATGATGTATCACCGGGTTTACCCGAGTAAAAGATTAATAAAAACACATAATAATAATAATAACAACTTGTTAAAACACTTACTTCTGTTAACATGAATCAATTATTAATCCACCATAACTTATAAGTGGAAAATTGTATAATTTCTCGTCCATAAAATGTTCATATATCATATTTATACATTATTAAATTAGAAATAATCTAATTCAATATATTGAAATGATGTTCTTGGACATATTCATATGTTTGAATTAGGAATAGGTATAAGTTGGAAGACAAAGGGATTCTCTCCACAGGGGATGTAGCATCGAGGTCCTGGAGCAATTTCAAATCCAGTGAAGGGTAGTGTCGCTGTACACTAGAAGGGGAAGGATACGCAGGTAGCCGTGGAGGAAATGACGACTACCCGCCCTGGCTATCCTACGATCTACTTTCAGGGTAGTGCCTGCGAGTTTGGCCATATCGCCCCTTTCCTCAGGGGTCCTTTGTTAGAAAATGGGGGGAAAATATGAGATTAAAAAAGTCGTAATTCTGCAATCAGTGACTTAAAATTAATATATTTGGAATCTACGTATTTCTCCGATTCAAAATACATGTAATTTGTTTATAAAGGTTACAAATTTGAGAAGTATTTAGTATTTAATTGACTGTAAAGCTGATGTTTCTTGATATTAAACTCCTTCAAATTTATAACTTTTCTAGGAAAGTAATATATCATTGGAATCGGAAAAAATCTTAGATGCAGATAATCCTGTTTTCAAATCTCTAGCTGAAAAATTTAAAAATTTCCTTACTTTGACATGCCTGTGGACACAAAACCCTTTCTGGAGTAAGATCACTCAAACTAAGGTACATGAATAGACCGAAAAGTAGTAGAAAAAATTAAGTCGGTTGGAGTTTGACCATACCTGAAAATGAAGCAAAAATTTTGTCTACCCACTGAGTTATCGTGATGAACGGAACCAGTTTATTATGTCTATACTTTATATAATCCCTATTTCTCATTAGCATTTTTGCCAAACAACAGATCAACTTGGGATGGATTTTATTTATATTTGGTGGATCATTTTTATACAATTTCTCTTCTCTCATAGGCTAGGGATATATAGTGGCGTTCATTCGTCGGGGGCAGAGGAGCGGCGGCTACCCCTAGCCTATGAGAGTAGAGAAATTATACAAAAAAAAAAGCCACCAAATATAAATAAGAGCAACCCTAGTTTATTATTGATTATACACAATGCAAAAATTAAAAAATGACCAGCGTAATACGTGATAATTTTAAAAGCCCTATGTTTGCACATGCACATATTATAGCGTCGCATTATTGCATTCCGATTTTCGATTGTAATTCCACATCTTTAAAGAATGCCATTTTACTGGCCGAATCGTAAGTTTATGCTTTCTAGTCAACTCTACTGATCTACTCATTGCCAAGACTTGTTTTACAGTACATGGGTTAATCGTGAAAGTAAACTCCCTTTCCTGAAAATCTAAAAAAATATGATTATTTTAGTTAAATTTAAAAAAAATATATTATTGTAAAAAGGGACAGTGAATCGAATGGATCTATGAGTTCAGGTATATCCGCCAACTTCTTAGAAGCAAGATGTCTCGGAATCTTTTAAAATGTCCTGAAAACATATATATTTTTTTACATTTTTGTCGACATTGTACGTTCTGAGAGCATACTTAATGCAAGTTACGAAAAATAATTATTAAAACAATTCATTATGGTTAATAAATAGGTATCTTCTCTTGTCACTTAGAATAATGCTTTCTTAAGTTGCGGGTTTTTCTGAAATTTTGAACTTTTTCTTGAATTTAGTTCCGAACAACTGATAAATATATTATTTATTGATAAAAGAATGCTCTGTATTATATTGTTTAGTCATTATTTGTTTATAAATGAAGGGCATAGAAAAATAAAAAATGTCAGAAAAAACCACAACCACAATAACTTTATTTATATATTCTGAAGAAAATCGCTAAAAAATAATAAATTGTTTCAATAATTACTTTTATTAAGTTTTATTAATTACTACTACATTTTAGGTTAAAAATAGAAGAAGAAAAAGACGAAAATTCAAGACGTACCGCAACTTTCTAGCATTATTTGAATGCTTGTTGTTGAAAGTAATAATTTCATGGTTTAAACAATTATGTTTATAAACTTTGAATCCTGATTACGTCACTTTCACGAAAAATCGACAAAAAGTGGAAAATTAAAAAAAACAATGCATCCTTCTAGCATTCTTTCAAGAGAATATTGTTACAGATGATAATACATTCTTTAAACAATTATTTGTATTGAATTTCATTGATTATTTCCTTGATTTAACTGAAAAGTTGAAAAAGAGTTTAAAAACTCTGAAAAAACTGCGACTTTGTAATTCTATTCTGAGCAAAAATTGCTAAAATGTATAGCACATTGTTTAAACCATTTATGAAAACATATTATTATAATTATTGGCAAGTAGTATTTTATGTATTAAAAATAATATACAGGAAAATTCAAAAACCTAGTAATATATAGATAAACAGGAAACAGGTCACCACTCAATAAATTGCATTTACCAAGCATTATATATCGCGTCGGATTAGTGGGAAACATACCTGAGATCTTGATATTAGTATCAATTGTACCGAAAAATTACATTCGAACTTCAATTCTTTTTATTTTAAGTAGTTGCAAATCAATAACTGTGTAATTGTTATTTATGCAGCAAAATTTGTTTTCAAATCCTTTTAAATATTTCTTTAAAATTATTTTTTAAACAGTAAAATCGTTTAAATCTTCCTAGGAATCTGAAGCATATTCTTTATTATCTTAAAAGGTTAAAAAAATGATTTAACCCTTAACTGGCACAATGGGTAAAAAATACCCCTACAAATGTTTTAGCTCGAATTAACGATACTAAATTCGATATATAAAAACCGATATAAAACTATAAAACCGATATCACTTTAAAAAAACATATTTTGAACTAAATTAGATTATTTCTTTGTGCAAAAATATTTAATGCCGGCTGTCAAAAATATACATTTTTTCAACATTTTTTTGGCATTATATCACATTTTTAAACATTTTGGAATTTCTTGAAAACTTACAAATATCTTCTAAACATAATCAATTATTTTGTAAATTGAAAATTTTTCAATTTTTATATATTTTTCAAAACTTTTTTGTTTTATTTTAAACAATTTTTAACTGTTCTGTACAAATTAAATTTTCAAACAATTAAAAAATCATGTAAAATTTTCCCAGAAGTATTAAGAAAAATTTTTCGATATCTTCAAACTAAAAACCCTTAAATAGCTTCAAAATTTTATTTTAAAATCTTCAAAAATCTACATGTTAGTTTAATTTTTTTGAAATTTATTAAAGTGTTAAATTATCATTTTTTAATTTTTGTTAAATTTTAAACTTTTAATAAATCCTGCAAAATAAAAAAATGCCTTGAAATTTTCCATTTTTTTTACAAATTTAGAAATCTTTTGAAATATCCTTAAATATTCTTTTAAAATTAATTTCCGAGATAAATATTATTTGTAATTTCCATATAAATCTTAATATATTTTTTATATGATATAATTTTATTTTTAATTATTTAGAGTCTTTTTAAGTTTCAAATTATTCTTAAAAATCCTTCAAAACTTCTAAATATCTCTTAAAATCATTAAATTTTTCCCTACAACTTTTAATGAAACCTAAAAAATTTTTTAAATTCATGAAAATCTTGTTCTAGAATATTTTGTTGCCAATTTTGTAAATCTGTTTAAATCGTTTTAAATATACTTTAAAGAATAATGGCCGGGTTTCTCAATAAAAACGTACATTTTCAATGAAAATGTGAATTTTCATGAAAATGAAAGACATCTTCAAATGATAAAAGTACATTCACTTATTCCACTTTTGAATGAAAATCAATCTTTTTTTATTTAAAATCTACGTATTTTATAGAATTTTTTTTATTCAGAACTCATCTCTTTTTGATAGCAATTTGATCTTGTTTGGTTACAAATGCAATGGTTTGGTTCAAAAATCACTTTTCGGTTGTTGTTATTGTTGACAATTCTTCTAATTGAAAACTTTAGTATTTGATTTTTGGTTTAAAATTCAACGGTTGGTGAAATGTCATCTTTTTGGTTTAAAAATTCGTATATCTTACTTAAATTTCGTCTTTTTTATTTAGAAATGCGCCTATTTGGTGGAAAATACAACAATTTTGTTGATATTTTTTGTTAAAAATTAATCTTTTTTAATTGAAAATTCATCTCTTTTATTTACATTTCGTCTTTTTGGTCCAAGAATGCAACTACTTGGTTGAAAATAATTTTTTTTTTAAATTTATCTTTTTAACTGAAAGTGTAACTATCCAATTTTTTTGTGAAAATTCATCTTTTTTAGTTCAAAATTTATGTATTTTACGGAGCATTCTTTTTTTTTGTTAAAAATTCGACAACTTTTTTTAAATGTTCTGTTTTTTCATGGGAAATTCTTTTTTTTTTTGTTTAAAATTTTACTCTTGATGAAACTTTGTCTTTTTGGTAAAAAATTTCTTATCTCTTGTTTAAATTTCGTCTTTTTAGTTTAAAAATGCAACTATTTGGTTGTGATTTCTCTTTTTTCTGTTGAATATGTATTTTTCAACTGAAAATTTAACTATTTTTTGAAAAATTGTTTCTTTTTGTTGGTTACAATTTTTAGTTCTTCCATTTAAATACTCTTGGTTGAAAATTTATTTTCAACTCTACCAGCTCTACCAGCTGTATGCAAAACTGATTATGGGTAAACCAACTAACCTTTTTCAAAATCTGTTCCGTTTATGACTTGATCCTTTTATGAACTTGGTTTTGTTACTTCCATTGCATACATAATACGTACATACATCTACGTTGAAAATTCGTCTTTTCTGGTTTAAAAAATAATGCCTTTTGGTAAAAATTCATCTTGTTGGTTTAAAATGTAATTATTTGATGGAAAGTTTAACTACTTCATGGAAAGCTTAACTTTTGATTAAAAATGTAAATAAATCTCTTTTTCATTCGATTTAACTGTTTTTGATTCAAATTAATAATCTTTTCTTGCTTAAAAGACCAACATAATTACATTCAGAACTCATCCGTTTTTCGTTGAAAATTCAACTACTTGTTTGAAAGTTGAACTCCTGTGTTGAGTGATAAAAACCAGTAAGATTTTATATCATCCCATCGTCGAACGTTATTATTGAATGAAACAGGGTCAAACAAATTTTAAAGTAAAAAAGAAAAAATTTAAACTTTAAATACGATAGTTCATTTTTCACTCAAGACATTTAATTTTCACTTGAAAAAAAATTTAATAAAAAGAGTAATTTTTCACGAAAAAAAACAAACCAAAAATACGAACTTTCAACACAATACGTGGATTGCTCCAAATATTTTTTAAGATAATATATGTTTCATAATATTTGGTAAAATATAACAATTTATATTTTCATGACCAAATTAGATAAATAAATTTTAAATTTTGGAAAAGCAAGCACAACTAATTCATTATTTCCATTCAAATAGCTTGGGATTAAGTTGAATGTCCAAATTAGTCACAAAGGTCTGAAGCTATTTTAATTTAGAAACCGATTTTTTTCCACTACCGAAAATGTTGGACTTGTTTATCTAAACTGGCCATAAAAATTCCCATTGTTATATTTCACTAATTATTATCTAAGATATATTATTGTAGCAAGAATTGCATCAATCTTAACTTTTAAATTATTTTTGTGATTAAACGTAATTCTCATATTAATATGTACACTGTATAAGCCTAATTAAACAATATTTTAAAATTCGATTTTTGAGTTAAAAAGTGAATAATATGTAAGATAGCAACTGTAGTCAATTTTCTAAAATAGTACCGTTTAAATTTTATGAGTTTTTAATTCTGTGTTTGTGAAACTTAATTTCTTTAGAATCTTTATAGATGGTAAATGATTATGTTTAAATTAAAAGAATTAATAGTTAAATCATTTTAAATCTATAGAAAATGTTCCTAGAACTAACAATCTCTTGTTAGTTTTTATTCGTGACTGTTTGGACAGGCAAACGACACCTGCTATAGTATTTCCGAAGAATTTTGGTGCGCTGAAACACCATAAGGATATTTGTTTCAAATAGCGATTGAAAGAACCTGAAATAATAAGTCTTTACTTCTCAAATGCCGTTGAGTTTGCTCAAATATGTATTCTTTTCGCTGAAATATAATACATTGAATTTTTGTTTTATCAATGCCTTAACTCATTAACGACCACGCGGACATCATACAGTTGATCAGATTATGATTAGGAAATACTGAAAATTTTTGAAAATTAATGATAGGTTAATGTTTTCTTCTGTAAAAAGTTGGAGGTAGCTTTGAGGTGGTAATGGGTTTAAAGCAATATGTTAAAATATGGGTGAAATAAAAAATAAAAATCTAAAAAATTTGCAAAAACTAACTAACCAAAATCCTTTAGAAATACTATGGCAGGTTTCTGATATAAAATCTTTGTATACCTATGTTATTACTTGAAATAGGTAATAATTTTTTTTCACATTTTTCCATTAATTAAGATACGAGGGTGGATTGATAAGTTTCCGGCCTGACCAAGAGATGGCGCCACTAGGCCTACCTTGAGGTGGCGTTCTATAGTACCATCCTTAGATAG